>NW_026124127.1:0-137536 GCF_025177605.1 Cucumis melo
CCACACTCCTGGCATGCTCCCTGACACGTTTTCCGGAGGTATAGGTCGGGAAGCGAGCTCGTTGGAGGGAGAACTGTGGTGCGACCCAAAACGGTCCAAAAGATGGCCGAAGCTTCCAACGAGTGGCGAACGCTCGTCCGGTGTCAGAAACCACTGGAAATGCACTTGCAGCGAAGGAAACGGGCTGAGCTCGAGGACTTCCGGTGCTCGTCCCAAGAAAACGCGAGCGGGAATGCCCCGGACTCAGTTTTCTCGTCCTGGGGTAAAAAGCGGTCCCCCGACGGTTTCTTCCCTTTGCTCCGTATTGGTCATAAGTCTTTCGATCTTCGGGTCTCGTGCTCCGAGGACTTCAACCCACACTCCTGGCATGCTCCCTGACACGTTTTCCGGAGGTATAGGTCGGGAAGCGAGCTCGTTGGAGGGAGAACTGTGGTGCGACCCAAAACGGTCCAAAAGATGGCCGAAGCTTCCAACGAGTGGCGAACGCTCGTCCGGTGTCAGAAACCACTGGAAATGCACTTGCAGCGAAGGAAACGGGCTGAGCTCGAGGACTTCCGGTGCTCGTCCCAAGAAAACGCGAGCGGGAATGCCCCGGACTCAGTTTTCTCGTCCTGGGGTAAAAAGCGGTCCCCCGACGGTTTCTTCCCTTTGCTCCGTATTGGTCATAAGTCTTTCGATCTTCGGGTCTCGTGCTCCGAGGACTTCAACCCACACTCCTGGCATGCTCCCTGACGCGTTTTCCGGAGGTATAGGTCGGGAAGCGAGCTCGTTGGAGGGAGAACTGTGGTGCGACCCAAAACGGTCCAAAAGATGGCCGAAGCTTCCAACGAGTGGCGAACGCTCGTCCGGTGTCAGAAACCACTGGAAATGCACTTGCAGCGAAGGAAACGGGCTGAGCTCGAGGACTTCCGGTGCTCGTCCCAAGAAAACGCGAGCGGGAATGCCCCGGACTCAGTTTTCTCGTCCTGGGGTAAAAAGCGGTCCCCCGACGGTTTCTTCCCTTTGCTCCGTATTGGTCATAAGTCTTTCGATCTTCGGGTCTCGTGCTCCGAGGACTTCAACCCACACTCCTGGCATGCTCCCTGACGCGTTTTCCGGAGGTATAGGTCGGGAAGCGAGCTCGTTGGAGGGAGAACTGTGGTGCGACCCAAAACGGTCCAAAAGATGGCCGAAGCTTCCAACGAGTGGCGAACGCTCGTCCGGTGTCAGAAACCACTGGAAATGCACTTGCAGCGAAGGAAACGGGCTGAGCTCGAGGACTTCCGGTGCTCGTCCCAAGAAAACGCGAGCGGGAATGCCCCGGACTCAGTTTTCTCGTCCTGGGGTAAAAAGCGGTCCCCCGACGGTTTCTTCCCTTTGCTCCGTATTGGTCATAAGTCTTTCGATCTTCGGGTCTCGTGCTCCGAGGACTTCAACCCACACTCCTGGCATGCTCCCTGACGCGTTTACCGGAGGTATAGGTCGGGAAGCGAGCTCGTTGGAGGGAGAACTGTGGTGCGACCCAAAACGGTCCAAAAGATGGCCGAAGCTTCCAACGAGTGGCGAACGCTCGTCCGGTGTCAGAAACCACTGGAAATGCACTTGCAGCGAAGGAAACGGGCTGAGCTCGAGGACTTCCGGTGCTCGTCCCAAGAAAACGCGAGCGGGAATGCCCCGGACTCAGTTTTCTCGTCCTGGGGTAAAAAGCGGTCCCCCGACGGTTTCTTCCCTTTGCTCCGTATTGGTCATAAGTCTTTCGATCTTCGGGTCTCGTGCTCCGAGGACTTCAACCCACACTCCTGGCATGCTCCCTGACGCGTTTACCGGAGGTATAGGTCGGGAAGCGAGCTCGTTGGAGGGAGAACTGTGGTGCGACCCAAAACGGTCCAAAAGATGGCCGAAGCTTCCAACGAGTGGCGAACGCTCGTCCGGTGTCAGAAACCACTGGAAATGCACTTGCAGCGAAGGAAACGGGCTGAGCTCGAGGACTTCCGGTGCTCGTCCCAAGAAAACGCGAGCGGGAATGCCCCGGACTCAGTTTTCTCGTCCTGGGGTAAAAAGCGGTCCCCCGACGGTTTCTTCCCTTTGCTCCGTATTGGTCATAAGTCTTTCGATCTTCGGGTCTCGTGCTCCGAGGACTTCAACCCACACTCCTGGCATGCTCCCTGACGCGTTTTCCGGAGGTATAGGTCGGGAAGCGAGCTCGTTGGAGGGAGAACTGTGGTGCGACCCAAAACGGTCCAAAAGATGGCCGAAGCTTCCAACGAGTGGCGAACGCTCGTCCGGTGTCAGAAACCACTGGAAATGCACTTGCAGCGAAGGAAACGGGCTGAGCTCGAGGACTTCCGGTGCTCGTCCCAAGAAAACGCGAGCGGGAATGCCCCGGACTCAGTTTTCTCGTCCTGGGGTAAAAAGCGGTCCCCCGACGGTTTCTTCCCTTTGCTCCGTATTGGTCATAAGTCTTTCGATCTTCGGGTCTCGTGCTCCGAGGACTTCAACCCACACTCCTGGCATGCTCCCTGACACGTTTTCCGGAGGTATAGGTCGGGAAGCGAGCTCGTTGGAGGGAGAACTGTGGTGCGACCCAAAACGGTCCAAAAGATGGCCGAAGCTTCCAACGAGTGGCGAACGCTCGTCCGGTGTCAGAAACCACTGGAAATGCACTTGCAGCGAAGGAAACGGGCTGAGCTCGAGGACTTCCGGTGCTCGTCCCAAGAAAACGCGAGCGGGAATGCCCCGGACTCAGTTTTCTCGTCCTGGGGTAAAAAGCGGTCCCCCGACGGTTTCTTCCCTTTGCTCCGTATTGGTCATAAGTCTTTCGATCTTCGGGTCTCGTGCTCCGAGGACTTCAACCCACACTCCTGGCATGCTCCCTGACACGTTTTCCGGAGGTATAGGTCGGGAAGCGAGCTCGTTGGAGGGAGAACTGTGGTGCGACCCAAAACGGTCCAAAAGATGGCCGAAGCTTCCAACGAGTGGCGAACGCTCGTCCGGTGTCAGAAACCACTGGAAATGCACTTGCAGCGAAGGAAACGGGCTGAGCTCGAGGACTTCCGGTGCTCGTCCCAAGAAAACGCGAGCGGGAATGCCCCGGACTCAGTTTTCTCGTCCTGGGGTAAAAAGCGGTCCCCCCGACGGTTTCTTCCCTTTGCTCCGTATTGGTCATAAGTCTTTCGATCTTCGGGTCTCGTGCTCCGAGGACTTCAACCCACACTCCTGGCATGCTCCCTGACACGTTTTCCGGAGGTATAGGTCGGGAAGCGAGCTCGTTGGAGGGAGAACTGTGGTGCGACCCAAAACGGTCCAAAAGATGGCCGAAGCTTCCAACGAGTGGCGAACGCTCGTTCGGTGTCAGAAACCACTGGAAATGCACTTGCAGCGAAGGAAACGGGCTGAGCTCGAGGACTTCCGGTGCTCGTCCCAAGAAAACGCGAGCGGGAATGCCCCGGACTCAGTTTTCTCGTCCTGGGGTAAAAAGCGGTCCCCCGACGGTTTCTTCCCTTTGCTCCGTATTGGTCATAAGTCTTTCGATCTTCGGGTCTCGTGCTCCGAGGACTTCAACCCACACTCCTGGCATGCTCCCTGACACGTTTTCCGGAGGTATAGGTCGGGAAGCGAGCTCGTTGGAGGGAGAACTGTGGTGCGACCCAAAACGGTCCAAAAGATGGCCGAAGCTTCCAACGAGTGGCGAACGCTCGTCCGGTGTCAGAAACCACTGGAAATGCACTTGCAGCGAAGGAAACGGGCTGAGCTCGAGGACTTCCGGTGCTCGTCCCAAGAAAACGCGAGCGGGAATGCCCCGGACTCAGTTTTCTCGTCCTGGGGTAAAAAGCGGTCCCCCGACGGTTTCTTCCCTTTGCTCCGTATTGGTCATAAGTCTTTCGATCTTCGGGTCTCGTGCTCCGAGGACTTCAACCCACACTCCTGGCATGCTCCCTGACACGTTTTCCGGAGGTATAGGTCGGGAAGCGAGCTCGTTGGAGGGAGAACTGTGGTGCGACCCAAAACGGTCCAAAAGATGGCCGAAGCTTCCAACGAGTGGCGAACGCTCGTCCGGTGTCAGAAACCACTGGAAATGCACTTGCAGCGAAGGAAACGGGCTGAGCTCGAGGACTTCCGGTGCTCGTCCCAAGAAAACGCGAGCGGGAATGCCCCGGACTCAGTTTTCTCGTCCTGGGGTAAAAAGCGGTCCCCCGACGGTTTCTTCCCTTTGCTCCGTATTGGTCATAAGTCTTACGATCTTCGGGTCTCGTGCTCCGAGAACTTCAACCCACACTCCTGGCATGCTCCTGATGCGTTTTCCGGAGGTATAGGTCGGGAAGCGAGCTCGTTGGAGGGAGAACTGTGGTGCGACCCAAAACGGTCCAAAAGATGGCCGAAGCTTCCAACGAGTGGCGAACGCTCGTCCGGTGTCAGAAACCACTGGAAATGCACTTGCAGCGAAGGAAACGGGCTGAGCTCGAGGACTTCCGGTGCTCGTCCCAAGAAAATGCGAGCGGGAATGCCCCGGACTCAGTTTTCTCGTCCTGGGGTAAAAAGCGGTCCCCCGACGGTTTCTTCCCTTTGCTCCGTATTGGTCATAAGTCTTTCGATCTTCGGGTCTCGTGCTCCGAGGACTTCAACCCACACTCCTGGCATGCTCCCTGACGCGTTTTCCGGAGGTATAGGTCGGGAAGCGAGCTCGTTGGAGGGAGAACTGTGGTGCGACCCAAAACGGTCCAAAAGATTGCCGAAGCTTCCAACGAGTGGCGAACGCTCGTCCGGTGTCAGAAACCACTGGAAATGCACTTGCAGCGAAGGAAACGGGCTGAGCTCGAGGACTTCCGGTGCTCGTCCCAAGAAAACGCGAGCGGGAATGCCCCGGACTCAGTTTTCTCGTCCTGGGGTAAAAAGCGGTCCCCCGACGGTTTCTTCCCTTTGCTCCGTATTGGTCATAAGTCTTTCGATCTTCGGGTCTCGTGCTCCGAGGACTTCAACCCACACTCCTGGCATGCTCCCTGACGCATTTTCCGGAGGTATAGGTCGGGAAGCGAGCTCGTTGGAGGGAGAACTGTGGTGCGACCCAAAACGGTCCAAAAGATGGCCGAAGCTTCCAACGAGTGGCGAACGCTCGTCCGGTGTCAGAAACCACTGGAAATGCACTTGCAGCGAAGGAAACGGGCTGAGCTCGAGGACTTCCGGTGCTCGTCCCAAGAAAACGCGAGCGGGAATGCCCCGGACTCAGTTTTCTCGTCCTGGGGTAAAAAGCGGTCCCCCGACGGTTTCTTCCCTTTGCTCCGTATTGGTCATAAGTCTTTCGATCTTCGGGTCTCGTGCTCCGAGGACTTCAACCCACACTCCTGGCATGCTCCCTGACACGTTTTCCGGAGGTATAGGTCGGGAAGCGAGCTCGTTGGAGGGAGAACTGTGGTGCGACCCAAAACGGTCCAAAAGATGGCCGAAGCTTCCAACGAGTGGCGAACGCTCGTCCGGTGTCAGAAACCACTGGAAATGCACTTGCAGCGAAGGAAACGGGCTGAGCTCGAGGACTTCCGGTGCTCGTCCCAAGAAAACGCGAGCGGGAATGCCCCGGACTCAGTTTTCTCGTCCTGGGGTAAAAAGCGGTCCCCCGACGGTTTCTTCCCTTTGCTCCGTATTGGTCATAAGTCTTTCGATCTTCGGGTCTCGTGCTCCGAGGACTTCAACCCACACTCCTGGCATGCTCCCTGACACGTTTTCCGGAGGTATAGGTCGGGAAGCGAGCTCGTTGGAGGGAGAACTGTGGTGCGACCCAAAACGGTCCAAAAGATGGCCGAAGCTTCCAACGAGTGGCGAACGCTCGTCCGGTGTCAGAAACCACTGGAAATGCACTTGCAGCGAAGGAAACGGGCTGAGCTCGAGGACTTCCGGTGCTCGTCCCAAGAAAACGCGAGCGGGAATGCCCCGGACTCAGTTTTCTCGTCCTGGGGTAAAAAGCGGTCCCCCGACGGTTTCTTCCCTTTGCTCCGTATTGGTCATAAGTCTTTCGATCTTCGGGTCTCGTGCTCCGAGGACTTCAACCCACACTCCTGGCATGCTCCCTGACACGTTTTCCGGAGGTATAGGTCGGGAAGCGAGCTCGTTGGAGGGAGAACTGTGGTGCGACCCAAAACGGTCCAAAAGATGGCCGAAGCTTCCAACGAGTGGCGAACGCTCGTCCGGTGTCAGAAACCACTGGAAATGCACTTGCAGCGAAGGAAACGGGCTGAGCTCGAGGACTTCCGGTGCTCGTCCCAAGAAAACGCGAGCGGGAATGCCCCGGACTCAGTTTTCTCGTCCTGGGGTAAAAAGCGGTCCCCCGACGGTTTCTTCCCTTTGCTCCGTATTGGTCATAAGTCTTACGATCTTCGGGTCTCGTGCTCCGAGAACTTCAACCCACACTCCTGGCATGCTCCTGATGCGTTTTCCGGAGGTATAGGTCGGGAAGCGAGCTCGTTGGAGGGAGAACTGTGGTGCGACCCAAAACGGTCCAAAAGATGGCCGAAGCTTCCAACGAGTGGCGAACGCTCGTCCGGTGTCAGAAACCACTGGAAATGCACTTGCAGCGAAGGAAACGGGCTGAGCTCGAGGACTTCCGGTGCTCGTCCCAAGAAAACGCGAGCGGGAATGCCCCGGACTCAGTTTTCTCGTCCTGGGGTAAAAAGCGGTCCCCCGACGGTTTCTTCCCTTTGCTCCGTATTGGTCATAAGTCTTACGATCTTCGGGTCTCGTGCTCCGAGAACTTCAACCCACACTCCTGGCATGCTCCTGATGCGTTTTCCGGAGGTATAGGTCGGGAAGCGAGCTCGTTGGAGGGAGAACTGTGGTGCGACCCAAAACGGTCCAAAAGATGGCCGAAGCTTCCAACGAGTGGCGAACGCTCGTCCGGTGTCAGAAACCACTGGAAATGCACTTGCAGCGAAGGAAACGGGCTGAGCTCGAGGACTTCCGGTGCTCGTCCCAAGAAAACGCGAGCGGGAATGCCCCGGACTCAGTTTTCTCGTCCTGGGGTAAAAAGCGGTCCCCCGACGGTTTCTTCCCTTTGCTCCGTATTGGTCATAAGTCTTACGATCTTCGGGTCTCGTGCTCCGAGAACTTCAACCCACACTCCTGGCATGCTCCTGATGCGTTTTCCGGAGGTATAGGTCGGGAAGCGAGCTCGTTGGAGGGAGAACTGTGGTGCGACCCAAAACGGTCCAAAAGATGGCCGAAGCTTCCAACGAGTGGCGAACGCTCGTCCGGTGTCAGAAACCACTGGAAATGCACTTGCAGCGAAGGAAATGGGCTGAGCTCGAGGACTTCCGGTGCTCGTCCCAAGAAAACGCGAGCGGGAATGCCCCGGACTCAGTTTTCTCGTCCTGGGGTAAAAAGCGGTCCCCCGACGGTTTCTTCCCTTTGCTCCGTATTGGTCATAAGTCTTTCGATCTTCGGGTCTCGTGCTCCGAGGACTTCAACCCACACTCCTGGCATGCTCCCTGACGCGTTTTCCGGAGGTATAGGTCGGGAAGCGAGCTCGTTGGAGGGAGAACTGTGGTGCGACCCAAAACGGTCCAAAAGATGGCCGAAGTTTCCAACGAGTGGCGAACGCTCGTCCGGTGTCAGAAACCACTGGAAATGCACTTGCAGCGAAGGAAACGGGCTGAGCTCGAGGACTTCCGGTGCTCGTCCCAAGAAAATGCGAGCGGGAATGCCCCGGACTCAGTTTTCTCGTCCTGGGGTAAAAAGCGGTCCCCCGACGGTTTCTTCCCTTTGCTCCGTATTGGTCATAAGTCTTTCGATCTTCGGGTCTCGTGCTCCGAGGACTTCAACCCACACTCCTGGCATGCTCCCTGACACGTTTTCCGGAGGTATAGGTCGGGAAGCGAGCTCGTTGGAGGGAGAACTGTGGTGCGACCCAAAACGGTCCAAAAGATGGCCGAAGCTTCCAACGAGTGGCGAACGCTCGTCCGGTGTCAGAAACCACTGGAAATGCACTTGCAGCGAAGGAAACGGGCTGAGCTCGAGGACTTCCGGTGCTCGTCCCAAGAAAACGCGAGCGGGAATGCCCCGGACTCAGTTTTCTCGTCCTGGGGTAAAAAGCGGTCCCCCGACGGTTTCTTCCCTTTGCTCCGTATTGGTCATAAGTCTTTCGATCTTCGGGTCTCGTGCTCCGAGGACTTCAACCCACACTCCTGGCATGCTCCCTGACACGTTTTCCGGAGGTATAGGTCGGGAAGCGAGCTCGTTGGAGGGAGAACTGTGGTGCGACCCAAAACGGTCCAAAAGATGGCCGAAGCTTCCAACGAGTGGCGAACGCTCGTCCGGTGTCAGAAACCACTGGAAATGCACTTGCAGCGAAGGAAACGGGCTGAGCTCGAGGACTTCCGGTGCTCGTCCCAAGAAAACGCGAGCGGGAATGCCCCGGACTCAGTTTTCTCGTCCTGGGGTAAAAAGCGGTCCCCCGACGGTTTCTTCCCTTTGCTCCGTATTGGTCATAAGTCTTTCGATCTTCGGGTCTCGTGCTCCGAGGACTTCAACCCACACTCCTGGCATGCTCCCTGACACGTTTTCCGGAGGTATAGGTCGGGAAGCGAGCTCGTTGGAGGGAGAACTGTGGTGCGACCCAAAACGGTCCAAAAGATGGCCGAAGCTTCCAACGAGTGGCGAACGCTCGTTCGGTGTCAGAAACCACTGGAAATGCACTTGCAGCGAAGGAAACGGGCTGAGCTCGAGGACTTCCGGTGCTCGTCCCAAGAAAACGCGAGCGGGAATGCCCCGGACTCAGTTTTCTCGTCCTGGGGTAAAAAGCGGTCCCCCGACGGTTTCTTCCCTTTGCTCCGTATTGGTCATAAGTCTTTCGATCTTCGGGTCTCGTGCTCCGAGGACTTCAACCCACACTCCTGGCATGCTCCCTGACACGTTTTCCGGAGGTATAGGTCGGGAAGCGAGCTCGTTGGAGGGAGAACTGTGGTGCGACCCAAAACGGTCCAAAAGATGGCCGAAGCTTCCAACGAGTGGCGAACGCTCGTCCGGTGTCAGAAACCACTGGAAATGCACTTGCAGCGAAGGAAACGGGCTGAGCTCGAGGACTTCCGGTGCTCGTCCCAAGAAAACGCGAGCGGGAATGCCCCGGACTCAGTTTTCTCGTCCTGGGGTAAAAAGCGGTCCCCCGACGGTTTCTTCCCTTTGCTCCGTATTGGTCATAAGTCTTACGATCTTCGGGTCTCGTGCTCCGAGAACTTCAACCCACACTCCTGGCATGCTCCTGATGCGTTTTCCGGAGGTATAGGTCGGGAAGCGAGCTCGTTGGAGGGAGAACTGTGGTGCGACCCAAAACGGTCCAAAAGATGGCCGAAGCTTCCAACGAGTGGCGAACGCTCGTCCGGTGTCAGAAACCACTGGAAATGCACTTGCAGCGAAGGAAATGGGCTGAGCTCGAGGACTTCCGGTGCTCGTCCCAAGAAAACGCGAGCGGGAATGCCCCGGACTCAGTTTTCTCGTCCTGGGGTAAAAAGCGGTCCCCCGACGGTTTCTTCCCTTTGCTCCGTATTGGTCATAAGTCTTTCGATCTTCGGGTCTCGTGCTCCGAGGACTTCAACCCACACTCCTGGCATGCTCCCTGACGCGTTTTCCGGAGGTATAGGTCGGGAAGCGAGCTCGTTGGAGGGAGAACTGTGGTGCGACCCAAAACGGTCCAAAAGATGGCCGAAGTTTCCAACGAGTGGTGAACGCTCGTCCGGTGTCAGAAACCACTGGAAATGCACTTGCAGCGAAGGAAACGGGCTGAGCTCGAGGACTTCCGGTGCTCGTCCCAAGAAAATGCGAGCGGGAATGCCCCGGACTCAGTTTTCTCGTCCTGGGGTAAAAAGCGGTCCCCCGACGGTTTCTTCCCTTTGCTCCGTATTGGTCATAAGTCTTTCGATCTTCGGGTCTCGTGCTCCGAGGACTTCAACCCACACTCCTGGCATGCTCCCTGACGCGTTTTCCGGAGGTATAGGTCGGGAAGCGAGCTCGTTGGAGGGAGAACTGTGGTGCGACCCAAAACGGTCCAAAAGATTGCCGAAGCTTCCAACGAGTGGCGAACGCTCGTCCGGTGTCAGAAACCACTGGAAATGCACTTGCAGCGAAGGAAACGGGCTGAGCTCGAGGACTTCCGGTGCTCGTCCCAAGAAAACGCGAGCGGGAATGCCCCGGACTCAGTTTTCTCGTCCTGGGGTAAAAAGCGGTCCCCCGACGGTTTCTTCCCTTTGCTCCGTATTGGTCATAAGTCTTTCGATCTTCGGGTCTCGTGCTCCGAGGACTTCAACCCACACTCCTGGCATGCTCCCTGACGCGTTTTCCGGAGGTATAGGTCGGGAAGCGAGCTCGTTGGAGGGAGAACTGTGGTGCGACCCAAAACGGTCCAAAAGATGGCCGAAGCTTCCAACGAGTGGCGAACGCTCGTCCGGTGTCAGAAACCACTGGAAATGCACTTGCAGCGAAGGAAACGGGCTGAGCTCGAGGACTTCCGGTGCTCGTCCCAAGAAAACGCGAGCGGGATTGCCCCGGACTCAGTTTTCTCGTCCTGGGGTAAAAAGCGGTCCCCCGACGGTTTCTTCCCTTTGCTCCGTATTGGTCATAAGTCTTTCGATCTTCGGGTCTCGTGCTCCGAGGACTTCAACCCACACTCCTGGCATGCTCCCTGACGCGTTTTCCGGAGGTATAGGTCGGGAAGCGAGCTCGTTGGAGGGAGAACTGTGGTGCGACCCAAAACGGTCCAAAAGATGGCCGAAGCTTCCAACGAGTGGCGAACGCTCGTCCGGTGTCAGAAACCACTGGAAATGCACTTGCAGCGAAGGAAACGGGCTGAGCTCGAGGACTTCCGGTGCTCGTCCCAAGAAAACGCGAGCGGGAATGCCCCGGACTCAGTTTTCTCGTCCTGGGGTAAAAAGCGGTCCCCCGACGGTTTCTTCCCTTTGCTCCGTATTGGTCATAAGTCTTTCGATCTTCGGGTCTCGTGCTCCGAGGACTTCAACCCACACTCCTGGCATGCTCCCTGACGCGTTTTCCGGAGGTATAGGTCGGGAAGCGAGCTCGTTGGAGGGAGAACTGTGGTGCGACCCAAAACGGTCCAAAAGATGGCCGAAGCTTCCAACGAGTGGCGAACGCTCGTCCGGTGTCAGAAACCACTGGAAATGCACTTGCAGCGAAGGAAACGGGCTGAGCTCGAGGACTTCCAGTGCTCGTCCCAAGAAAACGCGAGCGGGAATGCCCCGGACTCAGTTTTCTCGTCCTGGGGTAAAAAGCGGTCCCCCGACGGTTTCTTCCCTTTGCTCCGTATTGGTCATAAGTCTTTCGATCTTCGGGTCTCGTGCTCCGAGGACTTCAACCCACACTCCTGGCATGCTCCCTGACACGTTTTCCGGAGGTATAGGTCGGGAAGCGAGCTCGTTGGAGGGAGAACTGTGCTGCGACCCAAAACGGTCCAAAAGATGGCCGAAGCTTCCAACGAGTGGCGAACGCTCGTCCGGTGTCAGAAACCACTGGAAATGCACTTGCAGCGAAGGAAACGGGCTGAGCTCGAGGACTTCCGGTGCTCGTCCCAAGAAAACGCGAGCGGGAATGCCCCGGACTCAGTTTTCTCGTCCTGGGGTAAAAAGCGGTCCCCCGACGGTTTCTTCCCTTTGCTCCGTATTGGTCATAAGTCTTACGATCTTCGGGTCTCGTGCTCCGAGGACTTCAACCCACACTCCTGGCATGCTCCCTGACGCGTTTTCCGGAGGTATAGGTCGGGAAGCGAGCTCGTTGGAGGGAGAACTGTGGTGCGACCCAAAACGGTCCAAAAGATTGCCGAAGCTTCCAACGAGTGGCGAACGCTCGTCCGGTGTCAGAAACCACTGGAAATGCACTTGCAGCGAAGGAAACGGGCTGAGCTCGAGGACTTCCGGTGCTCGTCCCAAGAAAACGCGAGCGGGAATGCCCCGGACTCAGTTTTCTCGTCCTGGGGTAAAAAGCGGTCCCCCGACGGTTTCTTCCCTTTGCTCCGTATTGGTCATAAGTCTTTCGATCTTCGGGTCTCGTGCTCCGAGGACTTCAACCCACACTCCTGGCATGCTCCCTGACGCGTTTTCCGGAGGTATAGGTCGGGAAGCGAGCTCGTTGGAGGGAGAACTGTGGTGCGACCCAAAACGGTCCAAAAGATGGCCGAAGCTTCCAACGAGTGGCGAACGCTCGTCCGGTGTCAGAAACCACTGGAAATGCACTTGCAGCGAAGGAAACGGGCTGAGCTCGAGGACTTCCGGTGCTCGTCCCAAGAAAACGCGAGCGGGAATGCCCCGGACTCAGTTTTCTCGTCCTGGGGTAAAAAGCGGTCCCCCGACGGTTTCTTCCCTTTGCTCCGTATTGGTCATAAGTCTTTCGATCTTCGGGTCTCGTGCTCCGAGGACTTCAACCCACACTCCTGGCATGCTCCCTGATGCGTTTTCCGGAGGTATAGGTCGGGAAGCGAGCTCGTTGGAGGGAGAACTGTGGTGCGACCCAAAACGGTCCAAAAGATGGCCGAAGCTTCCAACGAGTGGCGAACGCTCGTCCGGTGTCAGAAACCACTGGAAATGCACTTGCAACGAAGGAAACGAACTGAGCTCGAGGACTTCCGGTGCTCGTCCCAAGAAAACGCGAGCGGGAATGCCCCGGACTCAGTTTTCTCGTCCTGGGGTAAAAAGCGGTCCCCCGACGGTTTCTTCCCTTTGCTCCGTATTGGTCATAAGTCTTTCGATCTTCGGGTCTCGTGCTCCGAGGACTTCAACCCACACTCCTGGCATGCTCCCTGACGCGTTTTCCGGAGGTATAGGTCGGGAAGCGAGCTCGTTGGAGGGAGAACTGTGGTGCGACCCAAAACGGTCCAAAAGATGGCCGAAGCTTCCAACGAGTGGCGAACGCTCGTCCGGTGTCAGAAACATCTGGAAATGCACTTGCAGCGAACGAAATGGGCTGAGCTCGAGGACTTCCAGTGCTCGTCCCAAGAAAACGCGAGCGGGAATGCCCCGGACTCAGTTTTCTCGTCCTGGGGTAAAAAGCGGTCCCCCGACGGTTTCTTCCCTTTGCTCCGTATTGGTCATAAGTCTTTCGATCTTCGGGTCTCGTGCTCCGAGGACTTCAACCCACACTCCTGGCATGCTCCCTGACACGTTTTCCGGAGGTATAGGTCGGGAAGCGAGCTCGTTGGAGGGAGAACTGTGGTGCGACCCAAAACGGTCCAAAAGATGGCCGAAGCTTCCAACGAGTGGCGAACGCTCGTCCGGTGTCAGAAACCACTGGAAATGCACTTGCAGCGAAGGAAACGGGCTGAGCTCGAGGACTTCCGGTGCTCGTCCCAAGAAAACGCGAGCGGGAATGCCCCGGACTCAGTTTTCTCGTCCTGGGGTAAAAAGCGGTCCCCCGACGGTTTCTTCCCTTTGCTCCGTATTGGTCATAAGTCTTTCGATCTTCGGGTCTCGTGCTCCGAGGACTTCAACCCACACTCCTGGCATGCTCCCTGACACGTTTTCCGGAGGTATAGGTCGGGAAGCGAGCTCGTTGGAGGGAGAACTGTGGTGCGACCCAAAACGGTCCAAAAGATGGCCGAAGCTTCCAACGAGTGGCGAACGCTCGTCCGGTGTCAGAAACCACTGGAAATGCACTTGCAGCGAAGGAAATGGGCTGAGCTCGAGGACTTCCGGTGCTCGTCCCAAGAAAACGCGAGCGGGAATGCCCCGGACTCAGTTTTCTCGTCCTGGGGTAAAAAGCGGTCCCCCGACGGTTTCTTCCCTTTGCTCCGTATTGGTCATAAGTCTTTCGATCTTCGGGTCTCGTGCTCCGAGGACTTCAACCCACACTCCTGGCATGCTCCCTGACGCGTTTTCCGGAGGTATAGGTCGGGAAGCGAGCTCGTTGGAGGGAGAACTGTGGTGCGACCCAAAACGGTCCAAAAGATGGCCGAATCTTCCAACGAGTGGCGAACGCTCGTCCGGTGTCACAAACCACTGGAAATGCACTTGCAGCGAAGGAAACGAACTGAGCTCGAGGACTTCTGGTGCTCGTCCCAAGAAAACGCGAGCGGGAATGCCCCGGACTCAGTTTTCTCGTCCTGGGGTAAAAAGCGGTCCCCCGACGGTTTCATCCCTTTGCTCCGTATTGGTCATAAGTCTTTCGATCTTCGGGTCTCGTGCTCCGAGGACTTCAACACATACTCCTGGCATGCTCCCTGACACGTTTTCCGGAGGTATACGTCGGGAAGCGAGCTCGTTGGAGGGAGAACTGTGGTGCGACCCAAACCGGTCCAAAAGATGGCCGAAGCTTCCAACGAGTGGCGAACGCTCGTCCGGTTTCAGAAACCACTGGAAATGCACTTGCAGCGAAGGAAACGGGCTGAGCTCGAGGACTTCCGGTGCTCGTCCCAAGAAAACGCGAGCGGGAATGCCCCGGACTCAGTTTTCTCGCCTGGGGTAAAAAGCGGTCCCCCGACGGTTTCTTCCTTTTGCTCCGTATTGGTCATAAGTCTTCCGATCTGCGGGTCTCGTGCTCCGAGGACTTCAACCCACACTCCTGGCATGCTCCCTGACACGTTTTCCGGAGGTATAAGTCGGGAAGCGAGCTCGTTGGAGGGAGAACTGTGGTGCGACCCAAAACGGTCCAAAAGATGGCCGAAGCTTCCAACGAGTGACGAACGCTCGTCCGGTGTCAGAAACCACTGGAAATGCACTTGCAGCGAAGGAAACGGGCTGAGCTCGAGGACTTCCGGTGCTCGTCCCAAGAAAACGCAAGCGGGAATGCCCCGGACTCAGTTTTCTCGTCCTGGGGTAAAAAGCGGTCCCTCGACGGTTTCTTCCCTTTGCTCCGTATTGGTCATAAGTCTTTCGATCTTCGGGTCTCGTGCTCCGAGGACTTCAACCCACACTCCTAGCATTCTCCCGGACACGTTTTCCGGAGGTATAGGTCGGGAAGCGAGCTCGTTGGAGGGAGAACTGTGGTGCGACCCAAAACGGTCCAAAAGATGGCCGAAGCTTCCAACGAGTGACGAACGCTCGTCCGGTGTCAGAAACCACTGGAAATGCACTTGCAGCGAAGGAAACGGGCTGAGCTCGAGGACTTCCGGTGCTCGTCCCAAGAAAACGCGAGCGGGAATGCCCCGGACTCAGTTTTCTCGTCCTGGGTAAAAAGCGGTCCCTCGACGGTTTCTTCCCTTTGCTCCGTATTGGTCATAAGTCTTTCGATCTTCGGGTCTCGTGCTCCGAGGACTTCAACCCACACTCCTAGCATTCTTCCGGACACGTTTTCCGGAGGTATAGGTCGGGAAGCCAGCTCGTTGGAGGGAGAACGGTGGTGCGACCCAAAACGGTCCAAAAGATGGCCGAAGCTTCCAACGAGTGGCGAACGCTCGTCCGGTGTCAGAAACCACTGGAAATGCACTTGCAGCGAAGGAAACGGACTGAGCTCGAGGACTTCCGGTGCTCGTCCCAAGAAAACGCGAGCGGGAATGCCCCGGACTCAGTTTTCTCGTCCTCGGGTAAAAAGCGGTCCCCCGACGGTTTCTTCCCTTTGCTCCGTATTGGTCATAAGTCTTTCGATCTTCGGGTCTCGTGCTCTGAGGACTTCAACCCACACTCCTGGCATGCTCCCTGACACGTTTTCCGGAGGTATAGGTCGGGAAGCGAGCTCGTTGGAGGGAGAACTGTGGTGCGACCCAAAACGGTCCAAAAGATGGCCGAAGCTTCCAACGAGTGGCGAACGCTCGTCCGGTGTCACAAACCACTGGAAATGCACTTGCAGCGAAGGAAACGAACTGAGCTCGAGGACTTCTGGTGCTCGTCCCAAGAAAACGCGAGCGGGAATGCCCCGGACTCAGTTTTCTCGTCCTGGGGTAAAAAGCGGTCCCCCGACGGTTTCTTCCCTTTGCTCCGTATTGGTCATAAGTCTTTCGATCTTCGGGTCTCGTGCTCCGAGGACTTCAACCCACACTCCTGGCATGCTCCCTGACACGTTTTCCGAAGGTATAGGTCGGGAAGCGAGCTCGTTGGAGGGAGAACTGTGGTGCGACCCAAAACGGTCCAAAAGATGGCCGAAGCTTCCAACGAGTGGCAAACGCTCGTCCGGTGTCAGAAACCACTGGAAATGCACTTGCAGCGAAGGAAACGGGCTGAGCTCGAGGACTTCCGGTGCTCGTCCCAAGAAAACGCGAGCGGGAATGCCCAGGACTCAGTTTTCTCGTCCTGGGGTAAAAAGCGGTCCCCCGACGGTTTCTTCCCTTTGCTCCGTATTGGTCATAAGTCTTTCGATCTTCGGGTCTCGTGCTCCGAGGACTTCAACCCACACTCCTGGCATGCTCCCTGACGCGTTTTCCGGAGGTATAGGTCGGGAAGCGAGCTCGTTGGAGGGAGAACTGTGGTGCGACCCAAAACGGTCCAAAAGATGGCCGAAGCTTCCAACGAGTGGCGAACGCTCGTCCGGTGTCAGAAACCACTGGAAATGCACTTGCAACGAAGGAAACGAACTGAGCTCGAGGACTTCCGGTGCTCGTCCCAAGAAAACGCGAGCGGGAATGCCCCGGACTCAGTTTTCTCGTCCTGGGGTAAAAAGCGGTCCCCCGACGGTTTCTTCCCTTTGCTCCGTATTGGTCATAAGTCTTTCGATCTTCGGGTCTCGTGCTCCGAGGACTTCAACCCACACTCCTGGCATGCTCCCTGACGCGTTTTCCGGAGGTATAGGTCGGGAAGCGAGCTCGTTGGAGGGAGAACTGTGGTGCGACCCAAAACGGTCCAAAAGATGGCCGAAGCTTCCAACGAGTGGCGAACGCTCGTCCGGTGTCAGAAACCACTGGAAATGCACTTGCAGCGAAGGAAATGGGCTGAGCTCGAGGACTTCCAGTGCTCGTCCCAAGAAAACGCGAGCGGGAATGCCCCGGACTCAGTTTTCTCGTCCTGGGGTAAAAAGCGGTCCCCCGACGGTTTCTTCCCTTTGCTCCGTATTGGTCATAAGTCTTTCGATCTTCGGGTCTCGTGCTCCGAGGACTTCAACCCACACTCCTGGCATGCTCCCTGACACGTTTTCCGGAGGTATAGGTCGGGAAGCGAGCTCGTTGGAGGGAGAACTGTGGTGCGACCCAAAACGGTCCAAAAGATGGCCGAAGCTTCCAACGAGTGGCGAACGCTCGTCCGGTGTCAGAAACCACTGGAAATGCACTTGCAGCGAAGGAAACGGGCTGAGCTCGAGGACTTCCGGTGCTCGTCCCAAGAAAACGCGAGCGGGAATGCCCCGGACTCAGTTTTCTCGTCCTGGGGTAAAAAGCGGTCCCCCGACGGTTTCTTCCCTTTGCTCCGTATTGGTCATAAGTCTTTCGATCTTCGGGTCTCGTGCTCCGAGGACTTCAACCCACACTCCTGGCATGCTCCCTGACACGTTTTCCGGAGGTATAGGTCGGGAAGCGAGCTCGTTGGAGGGAGAACTGTGGTGCGACCCAAAACGGTCCAAAAGATGGCCGAAGCTTCCAACGAGTGGCGAACGCTCGTCCGGTGTCAGAAACCACTGGAAATGCACTTGCAGCGAAGGAAATGGGCTGAGCTCGAGGACTTCCGGTGCTCGTCCCAAGAAAACGCGAGCGGGAATGCCCCGGACTCAGTTTTCTCGTCCTGGGGTAAAAAGCGGTCCCCCGACGGTTTCTTCCCTTTGCTCCGTATTGGTCATAAGTCTTTCGATCTTCGGGTCTCGTGCTCCGAGGACTTCAACCCACACTCCTGGCATGCTCCCTGACACGTTTTCCGGAGGTATAGGTCGGGAAGCGAGCTCGTTGGAGGGAGAACTGTGGTGCGACCCAAAACGGTCCAAAAGATGGCCGAAGCTTCCAACGAGTGGCGAACGCTCGTCCGGTGTCAGAAACCACTGGAAATGCACTTGCAGCGAAGGAAACGGGCTGAGCTCGAGGACTTCCGGTGCTCGTCCCAAGAAAACGCGAGCGGGAATGCCCCGGACTCAGTTTTCTCGTCCTGGGGTAAAAAGCGGTCCCCCGACGGTTTCTTCCCTTTGCTCCGTATTGGTCATAAGTCTTTCGATCTTCGGGTCTCGTGCTCCGAGGACTTCAACCCACACTCCTGGCATGCTCCCTGACACGTTTTCCGGAGGTATAGGTCGGGAAGCGAGCTCGTTGGAGGGAGAACTGTGGTGCGACCCAAAACGGTCCAAAAGATGGCCGAAGCTTCCAACGAGTGGCGAACGCTCGTCCGGTGTCAGAAACCACTGGAAATGCACTTGCAGCGAAGGAAATGGGCTGAGCTCGAGGACTTCCGGTGCTCGTCCCAAGAAAACGCGAGCGGGAATGCCCCGGACTCAGTTTTCTCGTCCTGGGGTAAAAAGCGGTCCCCCGACGGTTTCTTCCCTTTGCTCCGTATTGGTCATAAGTCTTTCGATCTTCGGGTCTCGTGCTCCGAGGACTTCAACCCACACTCCTGGCATGCTCCCTGACGCGTTTTCCGGAGGTATAGGTCGGGAAGCGAGCTCGTTGGAGGGAGAACTGTGGTGCGACCCAAAACGGTCCAAAAGATGGCCGAAGCTTCCAACGAGTGGCGAACGCTCGTCCGGTGTCACAAACCACTGGAAATGCACTTGCAGCGAAGGAAACGAACTGAGCTCGAGGACTTCTGGTGCTCGTCCCAAGAAAACGCGAGCGGGAATGCCCCGGACTCAGTTTTCTCGTCCTGGGGTAAAAAGCGGTCCCCCGACGGTTTCATCCCTTTGCTCCGTATTGGTCATAAGTCTTTCGATCTTCGGGTCTCGTGCTCCGAGGACTTCAACACATACTCCTGGCATGCTCCCTGACACGTTTTCCGGAGGTATACGTCGGGAAGCGAGCTCGTTGGAGGGAGAACTGTGGTGCGACCCAAACCGGTCCAAAAGATGGCCGAAGCTTCCAACGAGTGGCGAACGCTCGTCCGGTTTCAGAAACCACTGGAAATGCACTTGCAGCGAAGGAAACGGGCTGAGCTCGAGGACTTCCGGTGCTCGTCCCAAGAAAACGCGAGCGGGAATGCCCCGGACTCAGTTTTCTCGCCTGGGGTAAAAAGCGGTCCCCCGACGGTTTCTTCCTTTTGCTCCGTATTGGTCATAAGTCTTCCGATCTGCGGGTCTCGTGCTCCGAGGACTTCAACCCACACTCCTGGCATGCTCCCTGACACGTTTTCCGGAGGTATAAGTCGGGAAGCGAGCTCGTTGGAGGGAGAACTGTGGTGCGACCCAAAACGGTCCAAAAGATGGCCGAAGCTTCCAACGAGTGACGAACGCTCGTCCGGTGTCAGAAACCACTGGAAATGCACTTGCAGCGAAGGAAACGGGCTGAGCTCGAGGACTTCCGGTGCTCGTCCCAAGAAAACGCAAGCGGGAATGCCCCGGACTCAGTTTTCTCGTCCTGGGGTAAAAAGCGGTCCCTCGACGGTTTCTTCCCTTTGCTCCGTATTGGTCATAAGTCTTTCGATCTTCGGGTCTCGTGCTCCGAGGACTTCAACCCACACTCCTAGCATTCTCCCGGACACGTTTTCCGGAGGTATAGGTCGGGAAGCGAGCTCGTTGGAGGGAGAACTGTGGTGCGACCCAAAACGGTCCAAAAGATGGCCGAAGCTTCCAACGAGTGACGAACGCTCGTCCGGTGTCAGAAACCACTGGAAATGCACTTGCAGCGAAGGAAACGGGCTGAGCTCGAGGACTTCCGGTGCTCGTCCCAAGAAAACGCGAGCGGGAATGCCCCGGACTCAGTTTTCTCGTCCTGGGGTAAAAAGCGGTCCCTCGACGGTTTCTTCCCTTTGCTCCGTATTGGTCATAAGTCTTTCGATCTTCGGGTCTCGTGCTCCGAGGACTTCAACCCACACTCCTAGCATTCTTCCGGACACGTTTTCCGGAGGTATAGGTCGGGAAGCCAGCTCGTTGGAGGGAGAACGGTGGTGCGACCCAAAACGGTCCAAAAGATGGCCGAAGCTTCCAACGAGTGGCGAACGCTCGTCCGGTGTCAGAAACCACTGGAAATGCACTTGCAGCGAAGGAAACGGACTGAGCTCGAGGACTTCCGGTGCTCGTCCCAAGAAAACGCGAGCGGGAATGCCCCGGACTCAGTTTTCTCGTCCTCGGGTAAAAAGCGGTCCCCCGACGGTTTCTTCCCTTTGCTCCGTATTGGTCATAAGTCTTTCGATCTTCGGGTCTCGTGCTCTGAGGACTTCAACCCACACTCCTGGCATGCTCCCTGACACGTTTTCCGGAGGTATAGGTCGGGAAGCGAGCTCGTTGGAGGGAGAACTGTGGTGCGACCCAAAACGGTCCAAAAGATGGCCGAAGCTTCCAACGAGTGGCGAACGCTCGTCCGGTGTCACAAACCACTGGAAATGCACTTGCAGCGAAGGAAACGAACTGAGCTCGAGGACTTCTGGTGCTCGTCCCAAGAAAACGCGAGCGGGAATGCCCCGGACTCAATTTTCTCGTCCTGGGGTAAAAAGCGGTCCCCCGACGGTTTCTTCCCTTTGCTCCGTATTGGTCATAAGTCTTTCGATCTTCGGGTCTCGTGCTCCGAGGACTTCAACCCACACTCCTGGCATGCTCCCTGACACGTTTTCCGAAGGTATAGGTCGGGAAGCGAGCTCGTTGGAGGGAGAACTGTGGTGCGACCCAAAACGGTCCAAAAGATGGGCGAAGCTTCCAACGAGTGGCAAACGCTCGTCCGGTGTCAGAAACCACTGGAAATGCACTTGCAGCGAAGGAAACGGGCTGAGCTCGAGGACTTCCGGTGCTCGTCCCAAGAAAACGCGAGCGGGAATGCCCAGGACTCAGTTTTCTCGTCCTGGGGTAAAAAGCGGTCCCCCGACGGTTTCTTCCCTTTGCTCCGTATTGGTCATAAGTCTTTCGATCTTCGGGTCTCGTGCTCCGAGGACTTCAACCCACACTCCTGGCATGCTCCCTGACGCGTTTTCCGGAGGTATAGGTCGGGAAGCGAGCTCGTTGGAGGGAGAACTGTGGTGCGACCCAAAACGGTCCAAAAGATGGCCGAAGCTTCCAACGAGTGGCGAACGCTCGTCCGGTGTCAGAAACCATTGGAAATGCACTTGCAGCGAAGGAAACGGGCTGAGCTCGAGGACTTCCGGTGCTCGTCGCAAGCAAACGCGAGCGGGAATGCCCCGGACTCAGTTTTCTCGTCCTGGGGTAAAAAGCGGTCCCCCGACGGTTTCTTCCCTTTGCTCCGTATTGGTCATAAGTCTTTCGATCTTCGGGTCTCGTGCTCCGAGGACTTCAACCCACACTCCTGGCATGCTCCCTGACACGTTTTCCGGAGGTATAGGTCGGGAAGCGAGCTCGTTGGAGGGAGAACTGTGGTGCGACCCAAAACGGTCCAAAAGATGGCCGAAGCTTCCAACGAGTGGCGAACGCTCGTCCGGTGTCAGAAACCACTGAAAATGCACTTGCAGCGAAGGAAACGGGCTGAGCTCGAGTACTTCCGGTGCTCGTCCCAAGAAAACGCGAGCGGGAATGCCCCGGACTCAGTTTTCTCGTCCTGGGGTAAAAAGCGGTCCCCCGACGGTTTCTTTCTTTGCTCCGTATTGGTCATAAGTCTTTCGATCTTCGGGTCTCGTGCTCCGAGGACTTCAACCCACACTCCTGGCATGCTCCCTGACACGTTTTCCGGAGGTATAGGTCGGGAAGCGAGCTCGTTGGAGGGAGAACTGTGGTGCGACCCAAAACGGTCCAAAAGATGGCCGAAGCTTCCAACGAGTGGCGAACGCTCGTCCGGTGTCAGAAACCACTGGAAATGCACTTGCAGCGAAGGAAACGGGCTGAGCTCGAGGACTTCCGGTGCTCGTCCCAAGAAAACGCGAGCGGGAATGCCCCGGACTCAGTTTTCTCGTCCTGGGGTAAAAAGCGGTCCCCCGACGGTTTCTTCCCTTTGCTCCGTATTGGTCATAAGTCTTTTGATCTTCGGGTCTCGTGCTCCGAGGACTTCAACCCACACTCCTGGCATGCTCCCTGACACGTTTTCCGGAGGTATAGGTCGGGAAGCGAGCTCGTTGGAGGGAGAACTGTGGTGCGACCCAAAATGGTCCAAAAGATGGCCGAAGCTTCCAACGAGTGGCGAACGCTCGTCCGGTGTCAGAAACCACTGGAAATGCACTTGCAGCGAAGGAAACGGGCTGAGCTCGAGGACTTCCGGTGCTCGTCCCAAGAAAACGCGAGCGGGAATGCCCCGGACTCCGTTTTCTCGTCCTGGGGTAAAAAGCGGTCCCCCGACGGTTTCTTCCCTTTGCTCCGTATTGGTCATAAGTCTTTCGATCTTCGGGTCTCGTGCTCCGAGGACTTCAACCCACACTCCTGGCATGCTCCCTGACACGTTTTCCGAAGGTATAGGTCGGGAAGCGAGCTCGTTGGAGGGAGAACTGTGGTGCGACCCAAAACGGTCCAAAAGATGGCCGAAGCTTCCAACGAGTGGCGAACGCTCGTCCGGTGTCAGAAACCACTGGAAATGCACTTGCAGCGAAGGAAACGGGCTGAGCTCGAGGACTTCCGGTGCTCGTCCCAAGAAAACGCGAGCGGGAATGCCCCGGACTCAGTTTTCTCGTCCTGGGGTAAAAAGCGGTCCCCCGACGGTTTCTTCCCTTTGCTCCGTATTGGTCATAAGTCTTTCGATCTTCGGGTCTCGTGCTCCGAGGACTTCAACCCACACTCCTGGCATGCTCCCTGACACGTTTTCCGGAGGTATAGGTCGGGAAGCGAGCTCGTTGGAGGGAGAACTGTGGTGAGACCCAAAACGATCCAAAAGATGGCCGAAGCTTCCAACGAGTGGCGAACGCTCGTCCGGTGTCAGAAACCACTGGAAATGCACTTGCAGTGAAGGAAACGGGCTGAGCTCGAGGACTTCCGGTGCTCGTCCCAAGAAAACGCGAGCGGGAATGCCCCGGACTCAGTTTTCTCGTCCTGGGGTAAAAAGCGGTCCCCCGACGGTTTCTTCCCTTTGCTCCGTATTGGTAATAAGTCTTTCGATCTTCGGGTCTCGTGCTCCGAGGACTTCAACCCACACTCCTGGCATGCTCCCTGACACGCTTTCCGGAGGTATAGGTCGGGAAGCGAGCTCGTTGGAGGGAGAACTGTGGTGCGACCCAAAACGGTCCAAAAGATGGCCGAAGCTTCCAACGAGTGGCGAACGCTCGTCCGGTGTCAGAAACCACTGGAAATGCACTTGCAGCGAAGGAAACGGGCAGAGCTCGAGGACTTCCGGTGCTCGTCCAAAGAAAACGCGAGCGGGAATGCCCCGGACTCAGTTTTCTCGTCCTGGGGTAAAAAGCGGTCCCCCGACGGTTTCTTCCCTTTGCTCCGTATTGGTCATAAGTCTTTCGATCTTCGGGTCTCGTGCTCCGAGGACTTCAACCCACACTCCTGGCATGCTCCCTGACACGTTTTCTGGAGCTATAGGTCGGGAAGCGAGCTCGTTGGAGGGAGAACTGTGGTGCGACCCAAAACGGTCCAAAAGATGGCCGAAGCTTCTAACGAGTGGCGAACGCTCGTCCGGTGTCAGAAACCACTGGAAATGCACTTGCAGCGAAGGAAACGGGCTGAGCTCGAGGACTTCCGGTGCTCGTCCAAAGAAAACGCGAGCGGGAATGCCCCGGACTCAGTTTTCTCGTCCTGGGGTAAAAAGCGGTCCCCCGACGGTTTCTTCCCTTTGCTCCGTATTGGTCATAAGTCTTTCGATCTTCGGGTCTAGTGCTCCGAGGACTTCAACCCACACTCCTGGCATGCTCCCTGACACGTTTTCCGGAGGTATAGGTCGGGAAGCGAGCTCGTTGGAGGGAGAACTGTGGTGCGACCCAAAACGGTCCAAAAGATGGCCGAAGCTTCCAACGAGTGGCGAACGCTCGTCCGGTGTCAGAAACCACTGGAAATGCACTTGCAGCGAAGGAAACGGGCTGAGCTCGAGGACTTCCGGTGCTCGTCCCAAGAAAACGCGAGCGGGAATGCCCCGGACTCAGTTTTCTCGTCCTGGGGTAAAAAGCGGTCCCCCGACGGTTTCTTCCCTTTGCTCCGTATTGGTCATAAGTCTTTCGATCTTCGGGTCTCGTGCTCCGAGGACTTCAACCCACACTCCTGGCATGCTCCCTGACACGTTTTCTGGAGCTATAGGTCGGGAAGCGAGCTCGTTGGAGGGAGAACTGTGGTGCGACCCAAAACGGTCCAAAAGATGGCCGAAGCTTCTAACGAGTGGCGAACGCTCGTCCGGTGTCAGAAACCACTGGAAATGCACTTGCAGCGAAGGAAACGGGCTGAGCTCGAGGACTTCCGGTGCTCGTCCAAAGAAAACACGAGCGGGAATGCCCCGGACTCAGTTTTCTCGTCCTGGGGTAAAAAGCGGTCCCCCGACGGTTTCTTCCCTTTGCTCCGTATTGGTCATAAGTCTTTCGATCTTCGGGTCTAGTGCTCCGAGGACTTCAACCCACACTCCTGGCATGCTCCCTGACACGTTTTCCGGAGGTATAGGTCGGGAAGCGAGCTCGTTGGAGGGAGAACTGTGGTGCGACCCAAAACGGTCCAAAAGATGGCCGAAGCTTCCAACGAGTGGCGAACGCTCGTCCGGTGTCAGAAACCACTGGAAATGCACTTGCAGCGAAGGAAACGGGCTGAGCTCGAGGACTTCCGGTGCTCGTCCCAAGAAAACGCGAGCGGGAATGCCCCGGACTCAGTTTTCTCGTCCTGGGGTAAAAAGCGGTCCCCCGACGGTTTCTTCCCTTTGCTCCGTATTGGTCATAAGTCTTTCGATCTTCGGGTCTCGTGCTCCGAGGACTTCAACCCACACTCCTGGCATGCTCCCTGACACGTTTTCCGGAGGTATAGGTCGGGAAGCGAGCTCGTTGGAGGGAGAACTGTGGTGCGACCCAAAACGGTCCAAAAGATGGCCGAAGCTTCCAACGAGTGGCGAACGCTCGTCCGGTGTCACAAAACCACTGGAAATGCACTTGCAGCGAAGGAAACGGGCTGAGCTCAAGGACTTCCGGTGCTCGTCCCAAGAAAACGCGAGCGGGAATGCCCCGGACTCAGTTTTCTCGTCCTGGGGTAAAAAGCGGTCCCCCGACGGTTTCTTCCCTTTGCTCCGTATTGGTCATAAGTCTTTCGATCTTCGGGTCTCGTGCTCCGAGGACTTCAACCCACACTCCTGGCATGCTCCCTGACACGTTTTCCGGAGGTATAGGTCGGGAAGCGAGCTCGTTGGAGGGAGAACTGTGGTGCGACCCAAAACGGTCCAAAAGATGGCCGAAGCTTCCAACGAGTGGCGAACGCTCGTCCGGTGTCAGAAACCACTGGAAATGCACTTGCAGCGAAGGAAACGGGCTGAGCTCGAGGACTTCCGGTGCTCGTCCCAAGAAAACGCGAGCGGGAATGCCCCGGACTCAGTTTTATCGTCCTGGGGTAAAAAGCGGTCCCCCGACGGTTTCTTCCCTTTGCTCCGTATTGGTCATAAGTCTTTCGATCTTCGGGTCTCGTGCTCCGAGGACTTCAACCCACACTCCTGGCATGCTCCCTGACGCGTTTTCCAGAGGTATAGGTCGGGAAGCGAGCTCGTTGGAGGGAGAACTGTGGTGCGACCCAAAACGGTCCAAAAGATGGCCGAAGCTTCCAACGAGTGGCGAACGCTCGTCCGGTGTCAGAAACCACTGGAAATGCACTTGCAGCGAAGGAAACGGGCTGAGCTCGAGGACTTCCGGTGCTCGTCCGAAGAAAACGCGAGCGGGAATGCCCCGGACTCAGTTTTCTCGTCCTGGGGTAAAAAGCGGTCTCCCGACGGTTTCTTCCCTTTGCTCCGTATTGGTCATAAGTCTTTCGATCTTCGGGTCTCGTGCTCCGAGGACTTCAACCCACACTCCTGGCATGCTCCCTGACACGCTTTCCGGAGGTATAGGTCGGGAAGCGAGCTCGTTGGAGGGAGAACTGTGGTGCGACCCAAAACGGTCCAAAAGATGGCCGAAGCTTCCAACGAGTGGCGAACGCTCGTCCGGTGTCAGAAACCACTGGAAATGCACTTGCAGCGAAGGAAACGGGCAGAGCTCGAGGACTTCCGGTGCTCGTCCAAAGAAAACGCGAGCGGGAATGCCCCGGACTCAGTTTTCTCGTCCTGGGGTAAAAAGCGGTCCCCCGACGGTTTCTTCCCTTTGCTCCGTATTGGTCATAAGTCTTTCGATCTTTGGGTCTCGTGCTCCGAGGACTTCAACCCACACTCCTGGCATGCTCCCTGACACGTTTTCTGGAGGTATAGGTCGGGAAGCGAGCTCGTTGGAGGGAGAACTGTGGTGCGACCCAAAACGGTCCAAAAGATGGCCGAAGCTTCTAACGAGTGGCGAACGCTCGTCCGGTGTCAGAAACCACTGGAAATGCACTTGCAGCGAAGGAAACGGGCTGAGCTCGAGGACTTCCGGTGCTCGTCCAAAGAAAACGCGAGCGGGAATGCCCCGGACTCAGTTTTCTCGTCCTGGGGTAAAAAGCGGTCCCCCGACGGTTTCTTCCCTTTGCTCCGTATTGGTCATAAGTCTTTCGATCTTCGGGTCTCGTGCTCCGAGGACTTCAACCCACACTCCTGGCATGCTCCCTGACGCGTTTTCCAGATGTATAGGTCGGGAAGCGAGCTCGTTGGAGGGAGAACTGTGGTGCGACCCAAAACGGTCCAAAAGATGGCCGAAGCTTCCAACGAGTGGCGAACGCTCGTCCGGTGTCAGAAACCACTGGAAATGCACTTGCAGCGAAGGAAACGGGCTGAGCTCGAGGACTTCCGGTGCTCGTCCGAAGAAAACGCGAGCGGGAATGCCCCGGACTCAGTTTTCTCGTCCTGGGGTAAAAAGCGGTCTCCCGACGGTTTCTTCCCTTTGCTCCGTATTGGTCATAAGTCTTTCGATCTTCGGGTCTCGTGCTCCGAGGACTTCAACCCACACTCCTGGCATGCTCCCTGACACGCTTTCCGGAGGTATAGGTCGGGAAGCGAGCTCGTTGGAGGGAGAACTGTGGTGCGACCCAAAACGGTCCAAAAGATGGCCGAAGCTTCCAACGAGTGGCGAACGCTCGTCCGGTGTCAAAAACCACTGGAAATGCACTTGTAGCGAAGGAAACGGGCAGAGCTCGAGGACTTCCGGTGCTCGTCCAAAGAAAACGCGAGCGGGAATGCCCCGGACTCAGTTTTCTCGTCCTGGGGTAAAAAGCGGTCCCCCGACGGTTTCTTCCCTTTGCTCCGTATTGGTCATAAGTCTTTCGATCTTCGGGTCTCGTGCTCCGAGGACTTCAACCCACACTCCTGGCATGCTCTCTGACACGTTTTCCGGAGGTATAGGTCGGGAAGCGAGCTCGTTGGAGGGAGAACTGTGGTGCGACCCAAAACGGTCCAAAAGATGGCCGAAGCTTCCAACGAGTGGCGAACGCTCGTCCGGTGTCAGAAACCACTGGAAATGCACTTGCAGCGAAGGAAACGGGCTGAGCTCGAGGACTTCCGGTGCTCGTCCCAAGAAAACGCGAGCGGGAATGCCCCGGACTCAGTTTTCTCGTCCTGGGGTAAAAAGCGGTCCCCCGACGGTTTCTTCCCTTTGCTCCGTATTGGTCATAAGTCTTTCGATCTTCGGGTCTCGTGCTCCGAGGACTTCAACCCACACTCCTGGCATGCTCTCTGACACGTTTTCCGGAGGTATAGGTCGGGAAGCGAGCTCGTTGGAGGGAGAACTGTGGTGCGACCCAAAACGGTCCAAAAGATGGCCGAAGCTTCCAACGAGTGGCGAACGCTCGTCCGGTGTCAGAAACCACTGGAAATGCACTTGCAGCGAAGGAAACGGGCTGAGCTCGAGGACTTCCGGTGCTCGTCCCAAGAAAACGCGAGCGGGAATGCCCCGGACTCAGTTTTCTCGTCCTGGGGTAAAAAGCGGTCCCCCGACGGTTTCTTCCCTTTGCTCCGTATTGGTCATAAGTCTTTCGATCTTCGGGTCTCGTGCTCCGAGGACTTCAACCCACACTCCTGGCATGCTCCCTGACGCGTTTTCCAGAGGTATAGGTCGGGAAGCGAGCTCGTTGGAGGGAGAACTGTGGTGCGACCCAAAACGGTCCAAAAGATGGCCGAAGCTTCCAACGAGTGGCGAACGCTCGTCCGGTGTCAGAAACCACTGGAAATGCACTTGCAGCGAAGGAAACGGGCTGAGCTCGAGGACTTCCGGTGCTCGTCCGAAGAAAACGCGAGCGGGAATGCCCCGGACTCAGTTTTCTCGTCCTGGGGTAAAAAGCGGTCTCCCGACGGTTTCTTCCCTTTGCTCCGTATTGGTCATAAGTCTTTCGATCTTCGGGTCTCGTGCTCCGAGGACTTCAACCCACACTCCTGGCATGCTCCCTGACACGCTTTCCGGAGGTATAGGTCGGGAAGCGAGCTCGTTGGAGGGAGAACTGTGGTGCGACCCAAAACGGTCCAAAAGATGGCCGAAGCTTCCAACGAGTGGCGAACGCTCGTCCGGTGTCAGAAACCACTGGAAATGCACTTGCAGCGAAGGAAACGGGCAGAGCTCGAGGACTTCCGGTGCTCGTCCAAAGAAAACGCGAGCGGGAATGCCCCGGACTCAGTTTTCTCGTCCTGGGGTAAAAAGCGGTCCCCCGACGGTTTCTTCCCTTTGCTCCGTATTGGTCATAAGTCTTTCGATCTTCGGGTCTCGTGCTCCGAGGACTTCAACCCACACTCCTGGCATGCTCCCTGACACGTTTTCTGGAGGTATAGGTCGGGAAGCGAGCTCGTTGGAGGGAGAACTGTGGTGCGACCCAAAACGGTCCAAAAGATGGCCGAAGCTTCTAACGAGTGGCGAACGCTCGTCCGGTGTCAGAAACCACTGGAAATGCACTTGCAGCAAAGGAAACGGGCTGAGCTCGAGGACTTCCGGTGCTCGTCCAAAGAAAACGCGAGCGGGAATGCCCCGGACTCAGTTTTCTCGTCCTGGGGTAAAAAGCGGTCCCCCGACGGTTTCTTCCCTTTGCTCCGTATTGGTCATAAGTCTTTCGATCTTCGGGTCTCGTGCTCCGAGGACTTCAACCCACACTCCTGGCATGCTCCCTGACACGTTTTCCGGAGGTATAGGTCGGGAAGCGAGCTCGTTGGAGGGAGAACTGTGGTGCGACCCAAAACGGTCCAAAAGATGGCCGAAGCTTCCAACGAGTGGCGAACGCTCGTCCGGTGTCAGAAACCACTGGAAATGCACTTGCAGCGAAGGAAACGGGCTGAGCTCGAGGACTTCCGGTGCTCGTCCAAAGAAAACGCGAGCGGGAATGCCCCGGACTCAGTTTTCTCGTCCTGGGGTAAAAAGCGGTCCCCCGACGGTTTCTTCCCTTTGCTCCGTATTGGTCATAAGTCTTTCGATCTTCGGGTCTCGTGCTCCGAGGACTTCAACCCACACTCCTGGCATGCTCCCTGACACGTTTTCCGGAGGTATAGGTCGGGAAGCGAGCTCGTTGGAGGGAGAACTGTGGTGCGACCCAAAACGGTCCAAAAGATGGCCGAAGCTTCCAACGAGTGGCGAACGCTCGTCCGGTGTCAGAAACCACTGGAAATGCACTTGCAGCGAAGGAAACGGGCTGAGCTCGAGGACTTCCGGTGCTCGTCCCAAGAAAACGCGAGCGGGAATGCCCCGGACTCAGTTTTCTCGTCCTGGGGTAAAAAGCGGTCCCCCGACGGTTTCTTCCCTTTGCTCCGTATTGGTCATAAGTCTTTCGATCTTCGGGTCTCGTGCTCCGAGGACTTCAACCCACACTCCTGGCATGCTCCCTGACACGTTTTCTGGAGGTATAGGTCGGGAAGCGAGCTCGTTGGAGGGAGAACTGTGGTGCGACCCAAAACGGTCCAAAAGATGGCCGAAGCTTCCAACGAGTGGCGAACGCTCGTCTGGTCTCAGAAACCACTGGAAATGAACTTGCAGCGAAGGAAATGGGCGGAGCTCTAGGACTTCCGGTGCTCGTCCCAAGAAAACGCGAGCGGGAATGCCCCGGACTCAGTTTTCTCGTCCTGGGGTAAAAAGCGGTCCCCCGACGGTTTCTTCCCTTTGCTCCGTATTGGTCATAAGTCTTTCGATCTTCGGGTCTTGTGCTCCGAGGACTTCAATCCACACTACTTGCATGCTCCCTGACACGTTTTCCGGAGGTATAGGTCGGGAAGCGAGCTCGTTGGAGGGAGAACTGTGGTGCGACCCAAAACGGTCCAAAAGATGGCCGAAGCTTCCAACGAGTGGCGAACGCTCGTCCGGTGTCAGAAACCACTGGAAATGCACTTGCAGCGAAGGAAACGGGATGAGCTCGAGGACTTCCGGTGCTCGTCCCAAGAAAACGCGAGCGGGAATGCCCCGGACTCAGTTTTCTCGTCCTGGGGTAAAAAGCGGTCCCCCGACGGTTTCTTCCCTTTGCTCCGTATTGGTCATAAGTCTTTCGATCTTCGGGTCTCGTGCTCCGAGGACTTCAACCCACACTCCTGGCATGCTCCCTGACGCGTTTTCCAGAGGTATAGGTCGGGAAGCGAGCTCGTTGGAGGGAGAACTGTGGTGCGACCCAAAACGGTCCAAAAGATGGCCGAAGCTTCCAACGAGTGGCGAACGCTCGTCCGGTGTCAGAAACCACTGAAAATGCACTTGCAGCGAAGGAAACGGGCTGAGCTCGAGGACTTCCGGTGCTCGTCCCAAGAAAACGCGAGCGGGAATGCCCCGGACTCAGTTTTCTCGTCCTGGGGTAAAAAGCGGTCCCCCGACGGTTTCTTCCCTTTGCTCCGTATTGGTCATAAGTCTTTCGATCTTCGGGTCTCGTGCTCCGAGGACTTCAACCCACACTCCTGGCATGCTCCCTGACACGTTTTCCGGAGGTATAGGTCGGGAAGCGAGCTCGTTGGAGGGAGAACTGTGGTGCGACACAAAACGGTCCAAAAGATGGCCGAAGCTTCCAACGAGTGGCGAACGCTCGTCCGGTGTCAGCAACCACTGGAAATGCACTTGCAACGAAGGAAACGGGCTGAGCTCGAGGACTTCCGGTGCTCGTCCAAAGAAAACGCGAGCGGGAATGCCCCGGACTCAGTTTTCTCGTCCTGGGGTAAAAAGCAGTCCCCCGACGGTTTCTTCCCTTTGCTCCGTATTGGTCATAAGTCTTTCGATCTTCGGGTCTCGTGCTCCGAGGACTTCAACCCACACTCCTGGCATGCTCCCTGACACGTTTTCCGGAGGTATAGGTCGGGAAGCGAGCTCGTTGGAGGGAGAACTGTGGTGCGACCCAAAACGGTCCAAAAGATGGCCGAAGCTTCCAACGAGTGGCGAACGCTCGTCCGGTGTCAGAAACCACTGGAAATGCACTTGCAGCGAAGGAAACGGGCTGAGCTCGAGTACTTCCGGTGCTCGTCCCAAGAAAACGCGAGCGGGAATGCCCCGGACTCAGTTTTCTCGTCCTGGGGTAAAAAGCGGTCCCCCGACGGTTTCTTCCCTTTGCTCCGTATTGGTCATAAGTCTTTCGATCTTCGGGTCTCGTGCTCCGAGGACTTCAACCCACACTCCTGGCATGCTCCCTGACACGTTTTCTGGAGGTATAGGTCGGGAAGCGAGCTCGTTGGAGGGAGAACTGTGGTGCGACCCAAAACGGTCCAAAAGATGGCCGAAGCTTCCAACGAGTGGCGAACGCTCGTCCGGTGTCAGAAACCACTGGAAATGCACTTGCAGCGAAGGAAACGGGCAGAGCTCGAGGACTTCCGGTGCTCGTCCAAAGAAAACGCGAGCGGGAATGCCCCGGACTCAGTTTTCTCGTCCTGGGGTAAAAAGCGGTCCCCCGACGGTTTCTTCCCTTTGCTCCGTATTGGTCATAAGTCTTTCGATCTTCGGGTCTCGTGCTCCGAGGACTTCAACCCACACTCCTGGCATGCTCCCTGACACGTTTTCTGGAGGTATAGGTCGGGAAGCGAGCTCGTTGGAGGGAGAACTGTGGTGCGACCCAAAACGGTCCAAAAGATGGCCGAAGCTTCTAACGAGTGGCGAACGCTCGTCCGGTGTCAGAAACCACTGGAAATGCACTTGCAGCGAAGGAAACGGGCTGAGCTCGAGGACTTCCGGTGCTCGTCCAAAGAAAACGCGAGCGGGAATGCCCCGGACTCAGTTTTCTCGTCCTGGGGTAAAAAGCGGTCCCCCGACGGTTTCTTCCCTTTGCTCCGTATTGGTCATAAGTCTTTCGATCTTCGGGTCTCGTGCTCCGAGGACTTCAACCCACACTCCTGGCATGCTCCCTGACACGTTTTCTGGAGGTATAGGTCGGGAAGCGAGCTCGTTGGAGGGAGAACTGTGGTGCGACCCAAAACGGTCCAAAAGATGGCCGAAGCTTCCAACGAGTGGCGAACGCTCGTCTGGTCTCAGAAACCACTGGAAATGAACTTGCAGCGAAGGAAATGGGCAGAGCTCGAGGACTTCCGGTGCTCGTCCCAAGAAAACGCGAGCGGGAATGCCCCGGACTCAGTTTTCTCGTCCTGGGGTAAAAAGCGGTCCCCCGACGGTTTCTTCCCTTTGCTCCGTATTGGTCATAAGTCTTTCGATCTTCGGGTCTTGTGCTCCGAGGACTTCAACCCACACTCCTTGCATGCTCCCTGACACGTTTTCCGGAGGTATAGGTCGGGAAGCGAGCTCGTTGGAGGGAGAACTGTGGTGCGACCCAAAACGGTCCAAAAGATGGCCGAAGCTTCCAACGAGTGGCGAACGCTCGTCCGGTGTCAGAAACCACTGGAAATGCACTTGCAGCGAAGGAAACGGGCTGAGCTCGAGGACTTCCGGTGCTCGTCCCAAGAAAACGCGAGCGGGAATGCCCCGGACTCAGTTTTCTCGTCCTGGGGTAAAAAGCGGTCCCCCGACGGTTTCTTCCCTTTGCTCCGTATTGGTCATAAGTCTTTCGATCTTCGGGTCTCGTGCTCCGAGGACTTCAACCCACACTCCTGGCATGCTCCCTGACACGTTTTCTGGAGGTATAGGTCGGGAAGCGAGCTCGTTGGAGGGAGAACTGTGGTGCGACCCAAAACGGTCCAAAAGATGGCCGAAGCTTCCAACGAGTGGCGAACGCTCGTCCGGTGTCAGAAACCACTGGAAATGCACTTGCAGCGAAGGAAACGGGCAGAGCTCGAGGACTTCCGGTGCTCGTCCAAAGAAAACGCGAGCGGGAATGCCCCGGACTCAGTTTTCTCGTCCTGGGGTAAAAAGCGGTCCCCCGACGGTTTCTTCCCTTTGCTCCGTATTGGTCATAAGTCTTTCGATCTTCGGGTCTCGTGCTCCGAGGACTTCAACCCACACTCCTGGCATGCTCCCTGACACGTTTTCTGGAGGTATAGGTCGGGAAGCGAGCTCGTTGGAGGGAGAACTGTGGTGCGACCCAAAACGGTCCAAAAGATGGCCGAAGCTTCTAACGAGTGGCGAACGCTCGTCCGGTGTCAGAAACCACTGGAAATGCACTTGCAGCGAAGGAAACGGGCTGAGCTCGAGGACTTCCGGTGCTCGTCCAAAGAAAACGCGAGCGGGAATGCCCCGGACTCAGTTTTCTCGTCCTGGGGTAAAAAGCGGTCCCCCGACGGTTTCTTCCCTTTGCTCCGTATTGGTCATAAGTCTTTCGATCTTCGGGTCTCGTGCTCCGAGGACTTCAACCCACACTCCTGGCATGCTCCCTGACACGTTTTCTGGAGGTATAGGTCGGGAAGCGAGCTCGTTGGAGGGAGAACTGTGGTGCGACCCAAAACGGTCCAAAAGATGGCCGAAGCTTCCAACGAGTGGCGAACGCTCGTCTGGTCTCAGAAACCACTGGAAATGAACTTGCAGCGAAGGAAATGGGCAGAGCTCGAGGACTTCCGGTGCTCGTCCCAAGAAAACGCGAGCGGGAATGCCCCGGACTCAGTTTTCTCGTCCTGGGGTAAAAAGCGGTCCCCCGACGGTTTCTTCCCTTTGCTCCGTATTGGTCATAAGTCTTTCGATCTTCGGGTCTTGTGCTCCGAGGACTTCAACCCACACTCCTTGCATGCTCCCTGACACGTTTTCCGGAGGTATAGGTCGGGAAGCGAGCTCGTTGGAGGGAGAACTGTGGTGCGACCCAAAACGGTCCAAAAGATGGCCGAAGCTTCCAACGAGTGGCGAACGCTCGTCCGGTGTCAGAAACCACTGGAAATGCACTTGCAGCGAAGGAAACGGGCTGAGCTCGAGGACTTCCGGTGCTCGTCCCAAGAAAACGCGAGCGGGAATGCCCCGGACTCAGTTTTCTCGTCCTGGGGTAAAAAGCGGTCCCCCGACGGTTTCTTCCCTTTGCTCCGTATTGGTCATAAGTCTTTCGATCTTCGGGTCTCGTGCTCCGAGGACTTCAACCCACACTCCTGGCATGCTCCGTGACACGTTTTCCGGAGGTATAGGTCGGGAAGCGAGCTCGTTGGAGGGAGAACTGTGGTGCGACCCAAAACGGTCCAAAAGATGGCCGAAGCTTCCAACGAGTGGCGAACGCTCGTCCGGTGTCAGAAACCACTGAAAATGCACTTGCAGCGAAGGAAACGGGCTGAGCTCGAGGACTTCCGGTGCTCGTCCCAAGAAAACGCGAGCGGGAATGCCCCGGACTCAGTTTTCTCGTCCTGGGGTAAAAAGCGGTCCCCCGACGGTTTCTTCCCTTTGCTCCGTATTGGTCATAAGTCTTTCGATCTTCGGGTCTCGTGCTCCGAGGACTTCAACCCACACTCCTGGCATGCTCCCTGACACGTTTTCCGGAGGTATAGGTCGGGAAGCGAGCTCGTTGGAGGGAGAACTGTGGTGCGACCCAAAACGGTCCAAAAGATGGCCGAAGCTTCCAACGAGTGGCGAACGCTCGTCCGGTGTCAGAAACCACTGGAAATGCACTTGCAGCGAAGGAAACGGGCTGAGCTCGAGGACTTCCGGTGCTCGTCCAAAGAAAACGCGAGCGGGAATGCCCCGGACTCAGTTTTCTCGTCCTGGGGTAAAAAGCAGTCCCCCGACGGTTTCTTCCCTTTGCTCCGTATTGGTCATAAGTCTTTCGATCTTCGGGTCTCGTGCTCCGAGGACTTCAACCCACACTCCTGGCATGCTCCCTGACACGTTTTCCGGAGGTATAGGTCGGGAAGCGAGCTCGTTGGAGGGAGAACTGTGGTGCGACCCAAAACTGTCCAAAAGATGGCCGAAGCTTCCAACGAGTGCCGAACGCTCGTCCGGTGTCAGAAACCACTGGAAATGCACTTGCAGCGAAGGAAACGGGCTGAGCTCGAGGACTTCCGGTGCTCGTCCCAAGAAAACGCGAGCGGGAATGCCCCGGACTCAGTTTTCTCGTCCTGGGGTAAAAAGCGGTCCCCCGACGGTTTCTTCCCTTTGCTCCGTATTGGTCATAAGTCTTTCGATCTTCGGGTCTCGTGCTCCGAGGACTTCAACCCACACTCCTGGCATGCTCCCTGACACGTTTTCTGGAGGTATAGGTCGGGAAGCGAGCTCGTTGGAGGGAGAACTGTGGTGCGACCCAAAACGGTCCAAAAGATGGCCGAAGCTTCCAACGAGTGGCGAACGCTCGTCCGGTGTCAGAAACCACTGGAAATGCACTTGCAGCGAAGGAAACGGGCAGAGCTCGAGGACTTCCGGTGCTCGTCCAAAGAAAACGCGAGCGGGAATGCCCCGGACTCAGTTTTCTCGTCCTGGGGTAAAAAGCGGTCCCCCGACGGTTTCTTCCCTTTGCTCCGTATTGGTCATAAGTCTTTCGATCTTCGGGTCTCGTGCTCCGAGGACTTCAACCCACACTCCTGGCATGCTCTCTGACACGTTTTCCGGAGGTATAGGTCGGGAAGCGAGCTCGTTGGAGGGAGAACTGTGGTGCGACCCAAAACGGTCCAAAAGATGGCCGAAGCTTCCAACGAGTGGCGAACGCTCGTCCGGTGTCAGAAACCACTGGAAATGCACTTGCAGCGAAGGAAACGGGCTGAGCTCGAGGACTTCCGATGCTCGTCCCAAGAAAACGCGAGCGGGAATGCCCCGGACTCAGTTTTCTCGTCCTGGGGTAAAAAGCGGTCCCCCGACGGTTTCTTCCCTTTGCTCCGTATTGGACATAAATCTTTCGATCTTCGGGTCTCGTGCTCCGAGGACTTCAACCCACACTCCTGGCATGCTCCCTGACACGTTTTCCGGAGGTATTGGTCGGGAAGCGAGCTCGTTGGAGGGAGAACTGTGGTGCGACCCAAAACGGTCCAAAAGATGGCCGAAGCTTCCAACGAGTGGCGAACGCTCGTCCGGTGTCAGAAACCACTGGAAATGCACTTGCAGCGAAGGAAACGGGCTGAGCTCGAGGACTTCCGGTGCTCGTCCCAAGAAAACGCGAGCGGGAATGCCCCGGACTCAGTTTTCTCGTCCTGGGGTAAAAAGCGGTCCCCCGACGGTTTCTTCCCTTTGCTCCGTATTGGCCATAAGTCTTTCGATCTTCGGGTCTCGTGCTCCGAGGACTTCAACCCACACTCCTGGCATGCTCCCTGACACGTTTTCCGGAGGTATAGGTCGGGAAGCGAGCTCGTTGGAGGGAGAACTGTGGTGCGACCCAAAACGGTCCAAAAGATGGCCGAAGCTTCCAACGAGTGGCGAACGCTCGTCCGGTGTCAGAAACCACTGGAAATGCACTTGCAGCGAAGGAAACGGGCTGAGCTCGAGGACTTCCGGTGCTCGTCCCAAGAAAACGCGAGCGGGAATGCCCCGGACTCAGTTTTCTCGTCCTGGGGTAAAAAGCGGTCCCCCGACGGTTTCTTCCCTTTGCTCCGTATTGGTCATAAGTCTTTCGATCTTCGGGTCTCGTGCTCCGAGGACTTCAACCCACACTCCTGGCATGCTCCCTGACACGTTTTCCGGAGGTATAGGTCGGGAAGCGAGCTCGTTGGAGGGAGAACTGTGGTGCGACCCAAAACGGTCCAAAAGATGGCCGAAGCTTCCAACGAGTGGCGAACGCTCGTCCGGTGTCAGAAACCACTGGAAATGCACTTGCAGCGAAGGAAACGGGCTGAGCTCGAGGACTTCCGGTGCTCGTCCCAAGAAAACGCGAGCGGGAATGCCCCGGACTCAGTTTTCTCGTCCTGGGGTAAAAAGCGGTCCCCGACGGTTTCTTCCCTTTGCTCCGTATTGGTCATAAGTCTTTCGATCTTTGGGTCTTGTGCTCCGAGGACTTCAACCCACACTCCTGGCATGCTCCATGACACGTTTTCCGGAGGTATAGGTCGGGAAGCGAGCTCGTTGGAGGGAGAACTGTGGTGCGACCCAAAACGGTCCAAAAGATGGCCGAAGCTTCTAACGAGTGGCGAACGTTCGTCCGGTGTCAGAAACCACTGGAAATGCACTTGCAGCGAAGGAAACGGGCTGAGCTCGAGGACTTCCGGTGCTCGTCCCAAGAAAACGCGAGCGGGAATGCCCCGGACTCAGTTTTCTCGTCCTGGGGTAAAAAGCGGTCCCCCGACGGTTTCTTCCCTTTGCTCCGTATTGGTCATAAGTCTTTCGATCTTCGGGTCTCGTGCTCCGAGGACTTCAACCCACACTCCTGGCATGCTCCTTGACGCGTTTTCCGGAGGTATAGGTCGGGAAGCGAGCTCGTTGGAGGGAGAACTGTGGTGCGACCCAAAACGGTCCAATAGATGGCCGAAGCTTCCAACGAGTGGCGAACGCTCGTCCGGTGTCAGAAACCACTGGAAATGCACTTGCAGCGAAGGAAACGGGCTGAGCTCGAGGACTTCCGGTGCTCGTCCCAAGAAAACGCGAGCGGGAATGCCCCGGACTCAGTTTTCTCGTCCTGGGGTAAAAAGCGGTCCCCCGACGGTTTCTTCCCTTTGCTCCGTATTGGTCATAAGTCTTTCGATCTTCGGGTCTCGTGCTCCGAGGACTTCAACCCACACTCCTGGCATGCTCCCTGACACGTTTTCCGGAGGTATAGGTCGGGAAGCGAGCTCGTTGGAGGGAGAACTGTGGTGCGACCCAAAACGGTCCAAAAGATGGCCGAAGCTTCCAACGAGTGGCGAACGCTCGTCCGGTGTCAGAAACCACTGGAAATGCACTTGCAGCGAAGGAAACGGGCTGAGCTCGAGGACTTCCGGTGCTCGTCCCAAGAAAACGCGAGCGGGAATGCCCCGGACTCAGTTTTCTCGTCCTGGGGTAAAAAGCGGTCCCCCGACGGTTTCTTCCCTTTGCTCCGTATTGGTCATAAGTCTTTCGATCTTCGGGTCTCGTGCTCCGAGGACTTCAACCCACACTCCTGGCATGCTCCCTGACACGTTTTTCGGAGGTATAGGTCGGGAAGCGAGCTCGTTGGAGGGAGAACTGTGGTGCGACCCAAAACGGTCAAAAAGATGGCCGAAGCTTCCAACGAGTGGCGAACGCTCGTCCGGTGTCAGAAACCACTGGAAATGCACTTGCAGCGAAGGAAACGGGCTGAGCTCGAGGACTTCCGGTGCTCGTCCCAAGAAAACGCGAGCGGGAATGCCCCGGACTCAGTTTTCTCGTCCTGGGGTAAAAAGCGGTCCCCCGACGGTTTCTTCCCTTTGCTCCGTATTGGTCATAAGTCTTTCGATCTTCGGGTCTCGTGCTCCGAGGACTTCAACCCACACTCCTGGCATGCTCCCTGACACGTTTTCCGGAGGTATAGGTCGGGAAGCGAGCTCGTTGGAGGGAGAACTGTGGTGCGACCCAAAACGGTCCAAAAGATGGCCGAAGCTTCCAACGAGTGGCGAACGCTCGTCTGGTGTCAGAAACCACTGGAAATGCACTTGAAGCGAAGGAAACGGGCTGAGCTCGAGGACTTTCGGTGCTCGTCCCAAGAAAACGCGAGCGGGAATGCCCCGGACTCAGTTTTCTCGTCCTGGGGTAAAAAGCGGTCCCCCGATGGTTTCTTCCCTTTGCTCCGTATTGGTCATAAGTCTTTCGATCTTCGGGTCTCGTGCTTCGAGGACTTCAACCCACACTCCTGGCATGCTCCCTGACACGTTTTCCGGAGGTATAGGTCGGGAAGCGAGCTCGTTGGAGGGAGAACTGTGGTGCGACCCAAAACGGTCCAAAAGATGGCCGAAGCTTCCAACGAGTGGCGAACGCTCGTCCGGTGTCAGAAACCACTGGAAATGCACTTGCAGCGAAGGAAACGGGCTGAGCTCGAGGACTTCCGGTGCTCGTCCCAAGAAAACGCGAGCGGGAATGCCCCGGACTCAGTTTTCTCGTCCTGGGGTAAAAAGCGGTCCCCCGACGGTTTCTTCCCTTTGCTCCGTATTGGTCATAAGTCTTTCGATCTTCGGGTCTCGTGCTCCGAGGACTTCAACCCACACTCCTGGCATGCTCCCTGACACGTTTTCCGGAGGTATAGGTCGGGAAGCGAGCTCGTTGGAGGGAGAACTGTGGTGCGACCCAAAACGGTCCAAAAGATGGCCGAAGCTTCCAACGAGTGGCGAACGCTCGTCCGGTGTCAGAAACCACTGGAAATGCACTTGCAGCGAAGGAAACGGGCTGAGCTCGAGGACTTCCGGTGTTCGTCCCAAGAAAACGCGAGCGGGAATGCCCCGGACTCAGTTTTCTCGTCCTGGGGTAAAAAGCGGTCCCCCGACGGTTTCTTCCCTTTGCTCCGTATTGGTCATAAGTCTTTCGATCTTTGGGTCTCGTGCTCCGAGGACTTCAACCCACACTCGTGGCATGCTCCCTGACACGTTTTCCGGAGGTATAGGTCGGGAAGCGAGCTCGTTGGAGGGAGAACTGTGGTGCGACCCAAAACGGTCCAAAAGATGGCCGAAGCTTCCAACGAGTGGCGAACGCTCGTCCGGTGTCAGAAACCACTGGAAATGCACTTGCAGGGAAGGAAACGGGCTGAGCTCGAGGACTTCCGGTGCTCGTCCCAAGAAAACGCGAGCGGGAATGCCCCGGACTCAGTTTTCTCGTCCTGGGGTAAAAAGCGGTCCCCCGACGGTTTCTTCCCTTTCCTCCGTATTGGTCATAAGTCTTTCGATCTTCGGGTCTCGTGCTCCGAGGACTTCAACCCACACTCCTCGCATGCTCCCTGACACGTTTTTCGGAGGTATAGGTCGGGAAGCGAGCTCGTTGGAGGGAGAACTGTGGTGCGACCCAAAACGGTCCAAAAGATGGCCGAAGCTTCCAACGAGTGGCGAACGCTCGTCCGGTGTCAGAAACCACTGGAAATGCACTTGCAGCGAAGGAAACGGGCTGAGCTCGAGGACTTCCGGTGCTCGTCCCAAGAAAACGCGAGCGGGAATGCCCCATACTCAGTTTTCTCGTCCTGGGGTAAAAAGCGGTCCCCCGACGGTTTCTTCCCTTTGCTCCGTATTGGTCATAAGTCTTTCGATCTTCGGGTCTCGTGCTCCGAGGACTTCAACCCACACTCCTGGCATGCTCCCTGACACGTTTTTCGGAGGTATAGGTCGGGAAGCGAGCTCGTTGGAGGGAGAACTGTGGTGCGACCCAAAACGGTCCAAAAGATGGCCGAAGCTTCCAACAAGTGGCGAACGCTCGTCCGGTGTCAGAAACTACTGGAAATGCACTTGCAGCGAAGGAAACGGGCTGAGCTCGAGGACTTCCGGTGCTCGTCCCAAGAAAACGCGAGCGGGAATGCCCCGGACTCAGTTTTCTCGTCCTGGGGTAAAAAGCGGTCCCCCGACGGTTTCTTCCCTTTGCTCCGTATTGGTCATAAGTCTTTCGATCTTCGGGTCTCGTGCTCCGAGGACTTCAACCCACACTCCTGGCATGCTCCTTGACACGTTTTTCGGAGGTATAGGTCGGGAAGCGAGCTCGTTGGAGGGAGAACTGTGGTGCGACCCAAAACGGTCCAAAAGATGGCCGAAGGTTCCAACGATTGGCGAACGCTCGTCCGGTGTCAGAAACCACTGGAAATGCACTTGCAGCGAAGGAAACGGGCTGAGCTCGAGGACTTCCGGTGCTCGTCCCAAGAAAACGCGAGCGGGAATGCCCCGGACTCAGTTTTCTCGTCCTGGGGTAAAAAGCGGTCCCCCGACGGTTTCTTCCCTTTGCTCCGTATTGGTCATAAGTCTTTCGATCTTCGGGTCTCGTGCTCCGAGGACTTCAACCCACACTCCTGGCATGCTCCCTGACACGTTTTCCGGAGGTATTGGTCGGGAAGCGAGCTCGTTGGAGGGAGAACTGTGGTGCGACCCAAAACGGTCCAAAAGATGGCCGAAGCTTCCAACGAGTGGCGAACGCTCGTCCGGTGTCAGAAACCACTGGAAATGCACTTGCAGCGAAGGAAACGGGCTAAGCTCGAGGACTTCCGGTGCTCGTCCCAAGAAAACGCGAGCGGGAATGCCCCGGACTCAGTTTTCTCGTCCTGGGGTAAAAAGCGGTCCCCCGACGGTTTCTTCCCTTTGCTCCGTATTGGTCATAAGTCTTTCGATCTTCGGGTCTCGTGCTCCGAGGACTTCAACCCACACTCTTGGCATGCTCCCTGACACGTTTTCCGGAGGTATAGGTCGGGAAGCGAGCTCGTTGGAGGGAGAACTGTGGTGCGACCCAAAACGGTCCAAAAGATGGCCGAAGCTTCCAACGAGTGGCGAACGCTCGTCCGGTGTCAGAAACCACTGGAAATGCACTTGCAGCGAAGGAAACGGGCTGAGCTCGAGGACTTCCGGTGCTCGTCCCAAGAAAACGCGAGCGGGAATGCCCCGGACTCAGTTTTCTCGTCCTGGGGTAAAAAGCGGTCCGTCGACGGTTTCTTCCCTTTGCTCCGTATTGGTCATAAGTCTTTCGATCTTTGGGTCTCGTGCTCCGAGGACTTCAACCCACACTCCTGGCATGCTCCCTGACACGTTTTCCGGAGGTATAGGTCGGGAAGCGAGCTCGTTGGAGGGAGAACTGTGGTGCGACCCAAAACGGTCCAAAAGATGGCCGAAGCTTCCAACGAGTGGCGAACGCTCGTCCGGTGTCAGAAACCACTGGAAATGCACTTGCAGCGAAGGAAACGGGCTGAGCTCGAGGACTTCCGGTGCTCGTCCCAAGAAAACGCGAGCGGGAATGTCCCGGACTCAGTTTTCTCGTCCTGGGGTAAAAAGCGGTCCCCCGACGGTTTCTTCCCTTTGCTCCGTATTGGTCATAAGTCTTTCGATCTTCGGGTCTCGTGCTCCGAGGACTTCAACCCACACTCCTGGCATGCTCCCTGACACGTTTTCCGGAGGTATAGGTCGGGAAGCTAGCTCGTTGGAGGGAGAACTGTGGTGCGACCCAAAACGGTCCAAAAGATGGCCGAAGCTTCCAACGAGTGCCGAACGCTCGTCCGGTGTCAGAAACCACTGGAAATGCACTTGCAGCGAAGGAAACGGGCTGAGCTCGAGGACTTCCGGTGCTCGTCCCAAGAAAACGCGAGCGGGAATGCCCCGGACTCAGTTTTCTCGTCCTGGGATAAAAAGCGGTCCCCCGACGGTTTCTTCCCTTTGCTCCGTATTGGTCATAAGTCTTTCGATCTTCGGGTCTCGTGCTCCGAGGACTTCAACCCACACTCCTGGCATGCTCCCTGACACGTTTTCCGGAGGTATAGGTCGGGAAGCGAGCTCGTTGGAGGGAGAACTGTGGTGCGACCCAAAACGGTCCAAAAGATGGCCGAAGCTTCCAACGAGTGGCGAACGCTCGTCCGGTGTCAGAAACCACTGGAAATGCACTTGCAGCGAAGGAAACGGGCTGAGCTCGAGGACTTCCGGTGTTCGTCCCAAGAAAACGCGAGCGGGAATGCCCCGGACTCAGTTTTCTCGTCCTGGGGTAAAAAGCGGTCCCCCGACGGTTTCTTCCCTTTGCTCCGTATTGGTCATAAGTCTTTCGATCTTTGGGTCTCGTGCTCCGAGGACTTCAACCCACACTCCTGGCATGCTCCCTGACACGTTTTCCGGAGGTATAGGTCGGGAAGCGAGCTCGTTGGAGGGAGAACTGTGGTGCGACCCAAAACGGTCCAAAAGATGGCCGAAGCTTCCAACGAGTGGCGAACGCTCGTCCGGTGTCAGAAACCACTGGAAATGCACTTGCAGCGAAGGAAACGGGCTGAGCTCGAGGACTTCCGGTGCTCGTCCCAAGAAAACGCGAGCGGGAATGTCCCGGACTCAGTTTTCTCGTCCTGGGGTAAAAAGCGGTCCCCCGACGGTTTCTTCCCTTTGCTCCGTATTGGTCATAAGTCTTTCGATCTTCGGGTCTCGTGCTCCGAGGACTTCAACCCACACTCCTGGCATGCTCCCTGACACGTTTTCCGGAGGTATAGGTCGGGAAGCGAGCTCGTTGGAGGGAGAACTGTGGTGCGACCCAAAACGGTCCAAAAGATGGCCGAAGCTTCCAACGAGTGCCGAACGCTCGTCCGGTGTCAGAAACCACTGGAAATGCACTTGCAGCGAAGGAAACGGGCTGAGCTCGAGGACTTCCGGTGCTCGTCCCAAGAAAACGCGAGCGGGAATGCCCCGGACTCAGTTTTCTCGTCCTGGGATAAAAAGCGGTCCCCCGACGGTTTCTTCCCTTTGCTCCGTATTGGTCATAAGTCTTTCGATCTTCGGGTCTCGTGCTCCGAGGACTTCAACCCACACTCCTGGCATGCTCCCTGACACGTTTTCCGGAGGTATAGGTCGGGAAGCGAGCTCGTTGGAGGGAGAACTGTGGTGCGACCCAAAACGGTCCAAAAGATGGCCGAAGCTTCCAACGAGTGGCGAACGCTCGTCCGGTGTCAGAAACCACTGGAAATGCACTTGCAGCGAAGGAAACGGGCTGAGCTCGAGGACTTCCGGTGTTCGTCCCAAGAAAACGCGAGCGGGAATGCCCCGGACTCAGTTTTCTCGTCCTGGGGTAAAAAGCGGTCCCCCGACGGTTTCTTCCCTTTGCTCCGTATTGGTCATAAGTCTTTCGATCTTTGGGTCTCGTGCTCCGAGGACTTCAACCCACACTCCTGGCATGCTCCCTGACACGTTTTCCAGAGGTATAGGTCGGGAAGCGAGCTCGTTGGATGGAGAACTGTGGTGCGACCCAAAACGGTCCAAAAGATGGCCGAAGCTTCCAACGAGTGGCGAACGCTCGTCCGGTGTCAGAAACCACTGGAAATGCACTTGCAGCGAAGGAAACGGGCTGAGCTCGAGGACTTCCGGTGCTCGTCCCAAGAAAACGCGAGCGGGAATGTCCCGGACTCAGTTTTCTCGTCCTGGGGTAAAAAGCGGTCCCCCGACGGTTTCTTCCCTTTGCTCCGTATTGGTCATAAGTCTTTCGATCTTCGGGTCTCGTGCTCCGAGGACTTCAACCCACACTCCTGGCATGCTCCCTGACACGTTTTCCGGAGGTATAGGTCGGGAAGCGAGCTCGTTGGAGGGAGAACTGTGGTGCGACCCAAAACGGTCCAAAAGATGGCCGAAGCTTCCAACGAGTGCCGAACGCTCGTCCGGTGTCAGAAACCACTGGAAATGCACTTGCAGCGAAGGAAACGGGCTGAGCTCGAGGACTTCCGGTGCTCGTCCCAAGAAAACGCGAGCGGGAATGCCCCGGACTCAGTTTTCTCGTCCTGGGATAAAAAGCGGTCCCCCGACGGTTTCTTCCCTTTGCTCCGTATTGGTCATAAGTCTTTCGATCTTCGGGTCTCGTGCTCCGAGGACTTCAACCCACACTCCTGGCATGCTCCCTGACACGTTTTCCGGAGGTATAGGTCGGGAAGCGAGCTCGTTGGAGGGAGAACTGTGGTGCGAACGGTCCAAAAGATGGCCGAAGCTTCCAACGAGTGCCGAACGCTCGTCCGGTGTCAGAAACCACTGGAAATGCACTTGCAGCGAAGGAAACGGGCTGAGCTCGAGGACTTCTGGTGCTCGTCCCAGAAAACGCGAGCGGGAATGCCCCGGACTCAGTTTTCTCGTCCTGGGATAAAAAGCGGTCCCCAGACGGTTTCTTCCCTTTGCTCCGTATTGGTCATAAGTCTTTCGATCTTCGGGTCTCGTGCTCTGAGGACTTCAACCCAGACTCCTGGCATGCTCCCTGACACGTTTTCCGGAGGTATAGGTCGGGAAGCGAGCTCGTTGGAGGGACAACTGTGGTGCGACCCAAAACGGTCCAAAAGATGGCCGAAGCTTCCAACGAGTGCCAAACGCTCGTCCGGTGTCACAAACCACTGGAAATGCACTTGCATCGAAGGAAACGAACTGAGCTCGAGGACTTCCGGTGCTCGTCCCAAGAAAACGCGAGCGGGAATGCCCCGGACTCAGTTTTCTCGTCCTGGGGTAAAAAGCGGTCCCCCGACGGTTTCTTCCCTTTGCTCCGTATTGGTCATAAGTCTTTCGATCTTCGGGTCTCGTGCTCCGAGGACTTCAACCCACACTCCTGGCATGCTCCCTGACACGTTTTCCGGAGGTATAGGTCGGGAAGCGAGCTCGTTGGAGGGAGAACTGTGGTGCGACCCAAAACGGTCCAAAAGATGGCCGAAGCTTCCAACGAGTGGCAAACGCTCGTCCGGTGTCAGAAACCACTGGAAATGCACTTGCAGCGAAGGAAACGGGCTGAGCTCGAGGACTTCCGGTGCTCGTCCCAAGAAAACGCGAGCGGGAATGCCCCGGACTCAGTTTTCTCGTCCTGGGGTAAAAAGCGGTCCCCCGACGGTTTCTTCCCTTTGCTCCGTATTGGTCATAAGTCTTTCGATCTTCGGGTCTCGTGCTCCGAGGACTTCAACCCACACTCCTGGCATGCTCCCCGACACGTTTTCTGGAGGTATAGGTCGGGAAGCGAGCTCGTTGGAGGGAGAACTGTGGTGCGACCCAAAACGGTCCAAAAGATGGCCGAAGCTTCCAACGAGTGGCGAACGCTCGTCCGGTGTCAGAAACCATTGGAAATGCACTTGCAGCGAAGGAAACGGGCTGAGCTCGAGGACTTCCGGTGCTCGTCGCAAGCAAACGCGAGCGGGAATGCCCCGGACTCAGTTTTCTCGTCCTGGGGTAAAAAGCGGTCCCCCGACGGTTTCTTCCCTTTGCTCCGTATTGGTCATAAGTCTTTCGATCTTCGGGTCTCGTGCTCCGAGGACTTCAACCCACACTCCTGGCATGCTCCCTGACACGTTTTCCGGAGGTATAGGTCGGGAAGCGAGCTCGTTGGAGGGAGAACTGTGGTGCGACCCAAAACGGTCCAAAAGATGGCCGAAGCTTCCAACGAGTGGCGAACGCTCGTCCGGTGTCAGAAACCACTGGAAATGCACTTGCAGCGAACGAAACGGGCTGAGCTCGAGGACTTCCGGTGCTCGTCCCAAGAAAACGCGATCGGGAATGCCCCGGACTCAGTTTTCTCGTCCTGGGGTAAAAAGCGGTCCCCCGACGGTTTCTTCCCTTTGCTCCGTATTGGTCATAAGTCTTTCGATCTTCGGGTCTCGTGCTCCGAGGACTTCAACCCACACTCCTGGCATGCTCCCTGACACGTTTTCCGGAGGTATAGGTCGGGAAGCGAGCTCGTTGGAGGGAGAACTGTGGTGCGACCCAAAACGGTCCAAAAGATGGCCGAAGCTTCCAACGAGTGGCGAACGCTCGTCCGGTGTCAGAAACCACTGGAAATGCACTTGCAGCGAAGGAAACGGGCTGAGCTCGAGGACTTCCGGTGCTCGTCCCAAGAAAACGCGAGCGGGAATGCCCCGGACTCAGTTTTCTCGTCCTGGGGTAAAAAGCGGTCCCCCGACGGTTTCTTCCCTTTGCTCCGTATTGGTCATAAGTCTTTCGATCTTCGGGTCTCGTGCTCCGAGGACTTCAACCCACACTCCTGGCATGCTCCCTGACACGTTTTCCGGAGGTATAGGTCGGGAAGCGAGCTCGTTGGAGGGAGAACTGTGGTGCGACCCAAAACGGTCCAAAAGATGGCCGAAGCTTCCAACGAGTGGCGAACGCTCGTCCGGTGTCAGAAACCACTGGAAATGCACTTGCAGCGAAGGAAACGGGCTGAGCTCGAGGACTTCCGGTGCTCGTCCCAAGAAAACGCGAGCGGGAATGCCCCGGACTCAGTTTTCTCGTCCTGGGGTAAAAAGCGGTCCCCCGACGGTTTCTTCCCTTTGCTCCGTATTGGTCATAAGTCTTTCGATCTTCGGGTCTCGTGCTCCGAGGACTTCAACCCACACTCCTGGCAAGCTCCCTGACACGTTTTCCGGAGGTATAGGTCGGGAAGCGAGCTCGTTGGAGGGAGAACTGTGGTGCGACCCAAAACGGTCCAAAAGATGGCCGAAGCTTCCAACGAGTGGCGAACGCTCGTCCGGTGTCAGAAACCACTGGAAATGCACTTGCAGCGAAGGAAACGGGCTGAGCTCGAGGACTTCCGGTGCTCGTCCCAAGAAAACGCGAGCGGGAATGCCCCGGACTCAGTTTTCTCGTCCTGGGGTAAAAAGCGGTCCCCCGACGGTTTCTTCCCTTTGCTCCGTATTGGTCATAAGTCTTTCGATCTTCGGGTCTCGTGCTTCGAGGACTTCAACCCACACTCCTGGCATGCTCCCTGACACGTTTTCCGGAGGTATAGGTCGGGAAGCGAGCTCGTTGGAGGGAGAACTGTGGTGCGACCCAAAACGGTCCAAAAGATGGCCGAAGCTTCCAACGAGTGGCAAACGCTCGTCCGGTGTCAGAAACCACTGGAAATGCACTTGCAGCGAAGGAAACGGGCTGAGCTCGAGGACTTCCGGTGCTCGTCCCAAGAAAACGCGAGCGGGAATGCCCCGGACTCAGTTTTCTCGTCCTGGGGTAAAAAGCGGTCCCCCGACGGTTTCTTCCCTTTGCTCCGTATTGGTCATAAGTCTTTCGATCTTCGGGTCTCGTGCTCCGAGGACTTCAACCCACACTCCTGGCATGCTCCCCGACACGTTTTCTGGAGGTATAGGTCGGGAAGCGAGCTCGTTGGAGGGAGAACTGTGGTGCGACCCAAAACGGTCCAAAAGATGGCCGAAGCTTCCAACGAGTGGCGAACGCTCGTCCGGTGTCAGAAACCATTGGAAATGCACTTGCAGCGAAGGAAACGGGCTGAGCTCGAGGACTTCCGGTGCTCGTCGCAAGCAAACGCGAGCGGGAATGCCCCGGACTCAGTTTTCTCGTCCTGGGGTAAAAAGCGGTCCCCCGACGGTTTCTTCCCTTTGCTCCGTATTGGTCATAAGTCTTTCGATCTTCGGGTCTCGTGCTCCGAGGACTTCAACCCACACTCCTGGCATGCTCCCTGACACGTTTTCCGGAGGTATAGGTCGGGAAGCGAGCTCGTTGGAGGGAGAACTGTGGTGCGACCCAAAACGGTCCAAAAGATGGCCGAAGCTTCCAACGAGTGGCGAACGCTCGTCCGGTGTCAGAAACCACTGGAAATGCACTTGCAGCGAAGGAAACGGGCTGAGCTCGAGGACTTCCGGTGCTCGTCCCAAGAAAACGCGAGCGGGAATGCCCCGGACTCAGTTTTCTCGTCCTGGGGTAAAAAGCGGTCCCCCGACGGTTTCTTCCCTTTGCTCCGTATTGGTCATAAGTCTTTCGATCTTCGGGTCTCGTGCTCCGAGGACTTCAACCCACACTCCTGGCATGCTCCCTGACACGTTTTCCGGAGGTATAGGTCGGGAAGCGAGCTCGTTGGAGGGAGAACTGTGGTGCGACCCAAAACGGTCCAAAAGATGGCCGAAGCTTCCAACGAGTGGCGAACGCTCGTCCGGTGTCAGAAACCACTGGAAATGCACTTGCAGCGAAGGAAACGGGCTGAGCTCGAGGACTTCCGGTGCTCGTCCCAAGAAAACGCGAGCGGGAATGCCCCGGACTCAGTTTTCTCGTCCTGGGGTAAAAAGCGGTCCCCCGACGGTTTCTTCCCTTTGCTCCGTATTGGTCATAAGTCTTTCGATCTTCGGGTCTCGTGCTCCGAGGACTTCAACCCACACTCCTGGCATGCTCCCTGACACGTTTTCCGGAGGTATAGGTCGGGAAGCGAGCTCGTTGGAGGGAGAACTGTGGTGCGACCCAAAACGGTCCAAAAGATGGCCGAAGCTTCCAACGAGTGGCGAACGCTCGTCCGGTGTCAGAAACCACTGGAAATGCACTTGCAGCGAAGGAAACGGGCTGAGCTCGAGGACTTCCGGTGCTCGTCCCAAGAAAACGCGAGCGGGAATGCCCCGGACTCAGTTTTCTCGTCCTGGGGTAAAAAGCGGTCCTCCGACGGTTTCTTCCCTTTGCTCCGTATTGGTCATAAGTCTTTCGATCTTTGGGTCTCGTGCTCCGAGGACTTCAACCCACACTCCTGGCATGCTCCCTGACACGTTTTCCGGAGGTATAGGTCGGGAAGCGAGCTCGTTGGAGGGAGAACTGTGGTGCGACCCAAAACGGTCCAAAAGATGGCCGAAGCTTCCAACGAGTGGCGAACGCTCGTCCGGTGTCAGAAACCACTGGAAATGCACTTGCAGCGAAGGAAACGGGCTGAGCTCGAGGACTTCCGGTGCTCGTCCCAAGAAAACGCGAGCGGGAATGCCCCGGACTCAGTTTTCTCGTCCTGGGATAAAAAGCGGTCCCCCGACGGTTTCTTCCCTTTGCTCCGTATTGGTCATAAGTCTTTCGATCTTCGGGTCTCGTGCTCTGAGGACTTCAACCCAGACTCCTGGCATGCTCCCTGACACGTTTTCCGGAGGTATAGGTCGGGAAGCGAGCTCGTTGGAGGGAGAACTGTGGTGCGACCCAAAACGGTGCAAAAGATGGCCGAAGCTTCCAACGAGTGGCAAACGCTCGTCCGGTGTCAGAAACCACTGGAAATGCACTTGCAGCGAAGGAAACGGGCTGAGCTCGAGGACTCCCGGTGCTCGTCCCAAGAAAACGCGAGCGGGAATGCCCCGGACTCCGTTTTCTCGTCCTGGGGTAAAAAGCGGTCCCCCGACGGTTTCTTCCCTTTGCTCCGTATTGGTCATAAGTCTTTCGATCTTCGGGTCTCGTGCTCCGAGGACTTCAACCCACACTCCTGGCATGCTCCCCGACACGTTTTCTGGAGGTATAGGTCGGGAAGCGAGCTCGTTGGAGGGAGAACTGTGGTGCGACCCAAAACGGTCCAAAAGATGGCCGAAGCTTCCAACGAGTGGCGAACACTCGTCCGGTGTCAGAAACCATTGGAAATGCACTTGCAGCGAAGGAAACGGGCTGAGCTCGAGGACTTCCTGTGCTCGTCGCAAGCAAACGCGAGCGGGAATGCCCCGGACTCAGTTTTCTCGTCCTGGGGTAAAAAGCGGTCCCCGACGGTTTCTTCCCTTTGCTCCGTATTGGTCATAAGTCTTTCGATCTTCGGGTCTCGTGCTCCGAGGACTTCAACCCACACTCCTGGCATGCTCCCTGACACGTTTTCCGGAGGTATAGGTCGGGAAGCGAGCTCGTTGGAGGGAGAACTGTGGTGCGACCCAAAACGGTCCAAAAGATGGCCGAAGCTTCCAACGAGTGGCGAACGCTCGTCCGGTGTCAGAAACCACTGGAAATGCACTTGCAGCGAAGGAAACGGGCTGAGCTCGAGGACTTCCGGTGCTCGTCCCAAGAAAACGCGAGCGGGAATGCCCCGGACTCAGTTTTCTCGTCCTGGGGTAAAAAGCGGTCCCCCGACGGTTTTTTCCCTTTGCTCCGTATTGGTCATAAGTCTTTCGATCTTCGGGTCTCGTGCTCCGAGGACTTCAACCCACACTCCTGGCATGCTCCCTAACACGTTTTCCGGAGGTATAGGTTGGGAAGCGAGCTCGTTGGAGGGAGAACTGTGGTGCGACCCAAAACGGTCCAAAAGATGGCCGAAGCTTCCAACGAGTGGCAAACGCTCGTCCGGTGTCAGAAACCACTGGAAATGCACTTGCAGCGAAGGAAACGGGCTGAGCTCGAGGACTTCCGGTGCTCGTCCCAAGAAAACGCGAGCGGGAATGCCCCGGACTCCGTTTTCTCGTCCTGGGGTAAAAAGCGGTCCCCCGACGGTTTCTTCCCTTTGCTCCGTATTGGTCATAAGTCTTTCGATCTTCGGGTCTCGTGCTCCGAGGACTTCAACCCACACTCCTGGCATGCTCCCCGACACGTTTTCTGGAGGTATAGGTCGGGAAGCGAGCTCGTTGGAGGGAGAACTGTGGTGCGACCCAAAACGGTCCAAAAGATGGCCGAAGCTTCCAACGAGTGGCGAACGCTCGTCCGGTGTCAGAAACCATTGGAAATGCACTTGCAGCGAAGGAAACGGGCTGAGCTCGAGGACTTCCGGTGCTGGTCGCAATCAAACGCGAGCGGGAATGCCCCGGACTCAGTTTTCTCGTCCTGGGGTAAAAAGCGGTCCCCCGACGGTTTCTTCCCTTTGCTCCGTATTGGTCATAAGTCTTTCGATCTTCGGGTCTCGTGCTCCGAGGACTTCAACCCACACTCCTGGCATGCTCCCTGACACGTTTTCCGGAGGTATAGGTCGGGAAGCGAGCTCGTTGGAGGGAGAACTGTGGTGCGACCCAAAACGGTCCAAAAGATGGCCGAAGCTTCCAACGAGTGGCAAACGCTCGTCCGGTGTCAGAAACCACTGGAAATGCACTTGCAGCGAAGGAAACGGGCTGAGCTCGAGGACTTCCGGTGCTCGTCCCAAGAAAACGCGAGCGGGAATGCCCCGGACTCCGTTTTCTCGTCCTGGGGTAAAAAGCGGTCCCCCGACGGTTTCTTCCCTTTGCTCCGTATTGGTCATAAGTCTTTCGATCTTCGGGTCTCGTGCTCCGAGGACTTCAACCCACACTCCTGGCATGCTCCCTGACACATTTTCCGGAGGTATAGGTCGGGAAGCGAGCTCGTTGGAGGGAGAACTGTGGTGCGACCCAAAACGGTCCAAAAGATGGCCGAAGCTTCCAACGAGTGGCGAACGCTCGTCCGGTGTCAGAAACCACTAGAAATGCACTTGCAGCGAAGAAAACGGGCTGAGCTCGAGGACTTCCGGTGCTCGTCCCAAGAAAACGCGAGCGGGAATGCCCCGGACTCAGTTTTCTCGTCCTGGGGTAAAAACCGGTCCCCCGACGGTTTCTTCCCTTTGCTCCGTATTGGTCATAAGTCTTTCGATCTTCGGGTCTCGTGCTCCGAGGACTTCAACCCACACTCCTGGCATGCTCCCTGACACGTTTTCCGGAGGTATAGGTCGGGAAGCGAGCTCGTTGGAGGGAGAACTGTGGTGCGACCCAAAACGGTCCAAAAGATGGCCGAAGCTTCCAACGAGTGGCGAACGCTCGTCCGGTGTCAGAAACCACTGGAAATGCACTTGCAGCGAAGGAAACGGGCTGAGCTCGAGGACTTCCGGTGCTCGTCCCAAGAAAACGCGAGCGGGAATGCCCCGGACTCAGTTTTCTCGCCCTGGGGTAAAAAGCGGTCCCCCGACGGTTTCTTCCCTTTGCTCCGTATTGGTCATAAGTCTTTCGATCTTCGGGTCTCGTGCTCCGAGGACTTCAACCCACACTCCTGGCATGCTCCCTGACACGTTTTCCGGAGGTATAGGTCGGGAAGCGAGCTCGTTGGAGGGAGAACTGTGGTGCGACCCAAAACGGTCCAAAAGATGGCCGAAGCTTCCAACGAGTGGCGAACGCTCGTCCGGTGTCAGAAACCACTGGAAATGCACTTGCAGCGAAGGAAACGGGCTGAGCTCGAGGACTTCCGGTGCTCGTCCCAAGAAAACGCGAGCGGGAATGCCCCGGACTCAGTTTTCTCGTCCTGGGGTAAAAAGCGGTCCCCCGACGGTTTCTTCCCTTTGATCCGTATTGGTCATAAGTCTTTCGATCTTCGGGTCTCGTGCTCCGAGGACTTCAACCCACACTCCTGGCATGCTCCCTGACACGTTTTCCGGAGGTATAGGTTGGGAAGCGAGCTCGTTGGAGGGAGAACTGTGGTGCGACCCAAAACGGTCCAAAAGATGGCCGAAGCTTCCAACGAGTGGCGAACGCTCGTCCGGTGTCAGAAACCACTGGAAATGCACTTGCAGCGAAGGAAACGGGCTGAGCTCGAGGACTTCCGGTGCTCGTCCCAAGAAAACGCGAGCGGGAATGCCTCGGACTCAGTTTTCTCGTCCTGGGGTAAAAAGCGGTCCCCCGACGGTTTCTTCCCTTTGATCCGTATTGGTCATAAGTCTTTCGATCTTCGGGTCTCGTGCTCCGAGGACTTCAACCCACACTCCTGGCATGCTCCCTGACACGTTTTCCGGAGGTATAGGTCGGGAAGCGAGCTCGTTGGAGGGAGAACTGTGGTGCGACCCAAAACGGTCCAAAAGATGGCCGAAGCTTCCAACGAGTGGCGAACGCTCGTCCGGTGTCAGAAACCACTGGAAATGCACTTGCAGCGAAGGAAACGGGCTGAGCTCGAGGACTTCCGGTGCTCGTCCCAAGAAAACGCGAGCGGGAATGCCCCGGACTCAGTTTTCTCGTCCTGGGGTAAAAAGCGGTCCCCCGACGGTTTCTTCCCTTTGCTCCGTATTGGTCATAAGTCTTTCGATCTTCGGGTCTCGTGCTCCGAGGACTTCAACCCACATTCCTGGCATGCTCCCTGACACGTTTTCCGGAGGTATAGGTCGGGAAGCGAGCTCGTTGGAGGGAGAACTTTGGTGCGACCCAAAACGGTCCAAAAGATGGCCGAAGCTTCCAACGAGTGGCGAACGCTCGTCCGGTGTCAGAAACCACTGGAAATGCACTTGCAGCGAAGGAAACGGGCTGAGCTCGAGGACTTCCGGTGCTCGTCCCAAGAAAACGCGAGCGGGAATGCCCCGGACTCAGTTTTCTCGTCCTGGGGTAAAAAGCGGTCCCCCGACGGTTTCTTCCCTTTGCTCCGTATTGGTCATAAGTCTTTCGATCTTCGGGTCTCGTGCTCCGAGGACTTCAACCCACACTCCTGGCATGCTCCCTGACACGTTTTCCGGAGGTATAGGTCGGGAAGCGAGCTCGTTGGAGGGAGAACTGTGGTGCGACCCAAAACGGTCCAAAAGATGGCCGAAGCTTCCAACGAGTGGCGAACGCTCGTCCGGTGTCAGAAACCACTGGAAATGCACTTGCAGCGAAGGAAACGGGCTGAGCTCGAGGACTTCCGGTGCTCGTCCCAAGAAAACGCGAGCGGGAATGCCCCGGACTCAGTTTTCTCGTCCTGGGGTAAAAAGCGGTCCCCCGACGGTTTCTTCCCTTTGCTCCGTATTGGTCATAAGTCTTTCGATCTTCGGGTCTCGTGCTCCGAGGACTTCAACCCACACTCCTGGCATGCTCCCTGACACGTTTTCCGGAGGTATAGGTCGGGAAGCGAGCTCGTTGGAGGGAGAACTGTGGTGCGACCCAAAACGGTCCAAAAGATGGCCGAAGCTTCCAACGAGTGGCGAACGCTCGTCCGGTGTCAGAAACCACTGGAAATGCACTTGCAGCGAAGGAAACGGGCTGAGCTCGAGGACTTCCGGTGCTCGTCCCAAGAAAACGCGAGCGGGAATGCCCCGGACTCAGTTTTCTCGTCCTGGGGTAAAAAGCGGTCCCCCGACGGTTTCTTCCCTTTGCTCCGTATTGGTCATAAGTCTTTCGATCTTCGGGTCTCGTGCTCCGAGGACTTCAACCCACACTCCTGGCATGCTCCCTGACACGTTTTCCGGAGGTATAGGTCGGGAAGCGAGCTCGTTGGAGGGAGAACTGTGGTGCGACCCAAAACGGTCCAAAAGATGGCCGAAGCTTCCAACGAGTGGCGAACGCTCGTCCGGTGTCAGAAACCACTGGAAATGCACTTGCAGCGAAGGAAACGGGCTGAGCTCGAGGACTTCCGGTGCTCGTCCCAAGAAAACGCGAGCGGGAATGCCCCGGACTCAGTTTTCTAGTCCTGGGGTAAAAAGCGGTCCCCCGACGGTTTCTTCCCTTTGCTCCGTATTGGTCATAAGTCTTTCGATCTTCGGGTCTCGTGCTCCGAGGACTTCAACCCACACTCCTGGCATGCTCCCTGACACGTTTTCCGGAGGTATAGGTCGGGAAGCGAGCTCGTTGGAGGGAGAACTGTGGTGCGACCCAAAACGGTCCAAAAGATGGCCGAAGCTTCCAACGAGTGGCGAACGCTCGTCCGGTGTCAGAAACCACTGGAAATGCACTTGCAGCGAAGGAAACGGGCTGAGCTCGAGGACTTCCGGTGCTCGTCCCAAGAAAACGCGAGCGGGAATGCCCCGGACTCAGTTTTCTCGTCCTGGGGTAAAAAGCGGTCCTCCGACGGTTTCTTCCCTTTGCTCCGTATTGGTCATAAGTCTTTCGATCTTCGGGTCTCGTGCTCCGAGGACTTCAACCCACACTCCTGGCATGCTCCCTGACACGTTTTCCGGAGGTATAGGTCGGGAAGCGAGCTCGTTGGAGGGAGAGCTGTGGTGCGACCCAAAACGGTCCAAAAGATGGCCGAAGCTTCCAACGAGTGGCGAACGCTCGTCCGGTGTCAGAAACCACTGGAAATGCACTTGCATCGAAGGAAACGGGCTGAGCTCGAGGACTTCCGGTGCTCGTCCCAAGAAAACGCGAGCGGAAATGCCCCGGACTCAGTTTTCTCGTCCTGGGGTAAAAAGCGGTCCCCCGACGGTTTCTTCCCTTTGCTCCGTATTGGTCATAAGTCTTTCGATCTTCGGGTCTCGTGCTCCGAGGACTTCAACCCACACTCCTGGCATGCTCCCTGACACGTTTTCCGGAGGTATAGGTCGGGAAGCGAGCTCGTTGGAGGGAGAGCTGTGGTGCGACCCAAAACGGTCCAAAAGATGGCCGAAGCTTCCAACGAGTGGCAAACGCTCGTCCGGTGTCAGAAACCACTGGAAATGCACTTGCAGCGAAGAAAACGGGCTGAGCTCGAGGACTTCCGGTGCTCGTCCCAAGAAAACGCGAGCGGGAATGCCCCGGACTCAGTTTTCTCGTCCTGGGGTAAAAAGTGGTCCCCCGACGGTTTCTTCCCTTTGCTCCGTATTGGTCATAAGTCTTTCGATCTTCGGGTCTCGTGCTCCGAGGACTTCAACCCACACTCCTGGCATGCTCCCTGACACGTTTTCCGGAGGTATAGGTCGGGAAGCGAGCTCGTTGGAGGGAGAACTGTGGTGCGACCCAAAACGGTCCAAAAGATGGCCGAAGCTTCCAACGAGTGGCGAACGCTCGTCCGGTGTCAGAAACCACTGGAAATGCACTTGCAGCGAAGGAAACGGGCTGAGCTTGAGGACTTCCGGTGCTCGTCCCAAGAAAACGCGAGCGGGAATGCCCCGGACTCAGTTTTCTCGTCCTGGGCTAAAAAGCGGTCCCCCGACGGTTTCTTCCCTTTGCTCCGTATTGGTCATAAGTCTTTCGATCTTCGGGTCTCGTGCTGCGAGGACTTCAACCCACACTCCTGGCATGCTCCCTGACACGTTTTCCGGAGGTATAGGTCGGGAAGCGAGCTCGTTGGAGGGAGAACTGTGGTGCGACCCAAAACGGTCCAAAAGATGGCCGAAGCTTCCAACGAGTGGCGAACGCTCGTCCGGTGTCAGAAACCACTGGAAATGCACTTGCAGCGAAGGAAACGGGCTGAGCTCGAGGATTTCCGGTGCTCGTCCCAAGAAAACGCGAGCGGGAATGCCCCGGACTCAGTTTTCTCGTCCTGGGGTAAAAAGCGGTCCCCCGACGGTTTCTTCCCTTTGATCCGTATTGGTCATAAGTCTTTCGATCTTCGGGTCTCGTGCTCCGAGGACTTCAACCCACACTCCTGGCATGCTCCCTGACACGTTTTCCGGAGGTATAGGTCGGGAAGCGAGCTCGTTGGAGGGAGAATTGTGGTGCGACCCAAAACGGTCCAAAAGATGGCCGAAGCTTCCAACGAGTGGCGAACGCTCGTCCGGTGTCAGAAACCACTGGAAATGCACTTGCAGCGAAGGAAACGGGCTGAGCTCGAGGACTTCCGGTGCTCGTCCCAAGAAAACGCGAGCGGGAATGCCCCGGACTCAGTTTTCTCGTCCTGGGGTAAAAAGCGGTCCCCCGACGGTTTCTTCCCTTTGCTCCGTATTGGTCATAAGTCTTTCGATCTTCGGGTCTCGTGCTCCGAGGACTTCAACCCACACTCCTGGCATGCTCCCTGACACGTTTTCCGGAGGTATAGGTCGGGAAGCGAGCTCGTTGGAGGGAGAACTGTGGTGCGACCCAAAACGGTCCAAAAGATGGCCGAAGCTTCCAACGAGTGGCGAACGCTCGTCCGGTGTCAGAAACCACTGGAAATGCACTTGCAGCGAAGGAAACGGGCTGAGCTCGAGGACTTCCGGTGCTCGTCCCAAGAAAACGCGAGCGGGAATGCCCCGGACTCAGTTTTCTCGTCCTGGGGTAAAAAGCGGTCCCCCGACGGTTTCTTCCCTTTGCTCCGTATTGGTCATAAGTCTTTCGATCTTCGGGTCTCGTGCTCCGAGGACTTCAACCCACACTCCTGGCATGCTCCCTGACACGTTTTCCGGAGGTATAGGTCGGGAAGCGAGCTCGTTGGAGGGAGAACTGTGGTGCGACCCAAAACGGTCCAAAAGATGGCCGAAGCTTCCAACGAGTGGCGAACGCTCGTCCGGTGTCAGAAACCACTGAAAATGCACTTGCAGCGAAGGAAACGGGCTGAGCTCGAGGACTTCCGGTGCTCGTCCCAAGAAAACGCTAGCGGGAATGCCCCGGACTCAGTTTTCTCGTCCTGGGGTAAAAAGCGGTCCCCCGACGGTTTCTTCCCTTTGCTCCGTATTGGTCATAAGTCTTTCGATCTTCGGGTCTCGTGCTCCGAGGACTTCAACCCACACTCCTGGCATGCTCCCTGACACGTTTTCCGGAGGTATAGGTCGGGAAGCGAGCTCGTTGGAGGGAGAGCTGTGGTGCGACCCAAAACGGTCCAAAAGATGGCCGAAGCTTCCAACGAGTGGCGAACGCTCGTCCGGTGTTAGAAACCACTGGAAATGCACTTGCAGCGAAGGAAACGGGCTGAGCTCGAGGACTTCCGGTGCTCGTCCCAAGAAAACGCGAGCGAAAATGCCCCGGACTCAGTTTTCTCGTCCTGGGGTAAAAAGCGGTCCCCCGACGGTTTCTTCCCTTTGCTCCGTATTGGTCATAAGTCTTTCGATCTTCGGGTCTCGTGCTCCGAGGACTTCAACCCACACTCCTGGCATGCTCCCTGACACGTTTTCCGGAGGTATAGGTCGGGAAGCGAGCTCGTTGGAGGGAGAGCTGTGGTGCGACCCAAAACGGTCCAAAAGATGGCCGAAGCTTCCAACGAGTGGCAAACGCTCGTCCGGTGTCAGAAACCACTGGAAATGCACTTGCAGCGAAGGAAACGGGCTGAGCTCGAGGACTTCCGGTGCTCGTCCCAAGAAAACGCGAGCGGGAATGCCCCGGACTCAGTTTTCTCGTCCTGGGGTAAAAAGCGGTCCCCCGACGGTTTCTTCCCTTTGCTCCGTATTGGTCATAAGTCTTTCGATCTTCGGGTCTCGTGCTCCGAGGACTTCAACCCACACTCCTGGCATGCTCCCTGACACGTTTTCCGGAGGTATAGGTCGGGAAGCGAGCTCGTTGGAGGGAGAACTGTGGTGCGACCCAAAACGGTCCAAAAGATGGCCGAAGCTTCCAACGAGTGGCGAACGCTCGTCCGGTGTCAGAAACCACTGGAAATGCACTTGCAGCGAAGGAAACGGGCTGAGCTCGAGGACTTCCGGTGCTCGTCCCAAGAAAACGCGAGCGGGAATGCCCCGGACTCAGTTTTCTCGTCCTGGGGTAAAAAGCGGTCCCCCGACGGTTTCTTCCCTTTGCTCCGTATTGGTCATAAGTCTTTCGATCTTCGGGTCTCGTGCTCCGAGGACTTCAACCCACACTCCTGGCATGCTCCCTGACACGTTTTCCGGAGGTATAGGTCGGGAAGCGAGCTCGCTGGAGGGAGAACTGTGGTGCGACCCAAAACGGTCCAAAAGATGGCCGAAGCTTCCAACGAGTGGCGAACGCTCGTCCGGTGTCAGAAACCACTGGAAATGCACTTGCAGCGAAGGAAACGGGCTGAGCTCGAGGACTTCCGGTGCTCGTCCCAAGAAAACGCGAGCGGGAATGCCCCGGACTCAGTTTTCTCGTCCTGGGGTAAAAAGCGGTCCCCCGACGGTTTCTTCCCTTTGCTCCGTATTGGTCATAAGTCTTTCGATCTTCGGGTCTCGTGCTCCGAGGACTTCAACCCACACTCCTGGCATGCTCCCTGACACGTTTTCCGGAGGTATAGGTCGGGAAGCGAGCTCGTTGGAGGGAGAACTGTGGTGCGACCCAAAACGGTCCAAAAGATGGCCGAAGCTTCCAACGAGTGGCGAACGCTCGTCCGGTGTCAGAAACCACTGGAAATGCACTTGCAGCGAAGGAAACGGGCTGAGCTCGAGGACTTCCGGTGCTCGTCCAAAGAAAACGCGAGCGGGAATGCCCCGGACTCAGTTTTCTCGTCCTGGGGTAAAAAGCGGTCCCCCGACGGTTTCTTCCCTTTGCTCCGTATTGGTCATAAGTCTTTCGATCTTCGGGTCTCGTGCTCCGAGGACTTCAACCCACACTCCTGGCATGCTCCCTGACACGTTTTCCGGAGGTATAGGTCGGGAAGCGAGCTCGTTGGAGGGAGAACTGTGGTGCGACCCAAAACGGTCCAAAAGATGGCCGAAGCTTCCAACGAGTGGCGAACGCTCGTCCGGTGTCAGAAACCACTGGAAATGCACTTGCAGCGAAGGAAACGGGCTGAGCTCGAGGACTTCCGGTGCTCGTCCCAAGAAAACGCGAGCGGGAATGCCCCGGACTCAGTTTTCTCGTCCTGGGGTAAAAAGCGGTCCCCCGACGGTTTCTTCCCTTTGCTCCGTATTGGTCATAAGTCTTTCGATCTTCGGGTCTCGTGCTCCGAGGACTTCAACCCACACTCCTGGCATGCTCCCTGACACGTTTTCCGGAGGTATAGGTCGGGAAGCGAGCTCGCTGGAGGGAGAACTGTGGTGCGACCCAAAACGGTCCAAAAGATGGCCGAAGCTTCCAACGAGTGGCGAACGCTCGTCCGGTGTCAGAAACCACTGGAAATGCACTTGCAGCGAAGGAAACGGGCTGAGCTCGAGGACTTCCGGTGCTCGTCCCAAGAAAACGCGAGCGGGAATGCCCCGGACTCAGTTTTCTCGTCCTGGGGTAAAAAGCGGTCCCCCGACGGTTTCTTCCCTTTGCTCCGTATTGGTCATAAGTCTTTCGATCTTCGGGTCTCGTGCTCCGAGGACTTCAACCCACACTCCTGGCATGCTCCCTGACGCGTTTTCCGGAGGTATAGGTCGGGAAGCGAGCTCGTTGGAGGGCGAACTGTGGTGCGACCCAAAACGGTCCAAAAGATGGCCGAAGCTTCCAACGAGTGGCGAACGCTCGTCCGGTGTCAGAAACCACTGGAAATGCACTTGCAGCGAAGGAAACGGGCTGAGCTCGAGGACTTCCGGTGCTCGTCCCAAGAAAACGCGAGCGGGAATGCCCCGGACTCAGTTTTCTCGTCCTGGGGTAAAAAGCGGTCCCCCGACGGTTTCTTCCCTTTGCTCCGTATTGGTCATAAGTCTTTCGATCTTCGGGTCTCGTGCTCCGAGGACTTCAACCCACACTCCTGGCATGCTCCCTGACACGTTTTCCGGAGGTATAGGTCGGGAAGCGAGCTCGTTGGAGGGAGAGCTGTGGTGCGACCCAAAACGGTCCAAAAGATGGCCGAAGCTTCCAACGAGTGGCGAACGCTCGTCCGGTGTCAGAAACCACTGGAAATGCACTTGCATCGAAGGAAACGGGCTGAGCTCGAGGACTTCCGGTGCTCGTCCCAAGAAAACGCGAGCGGGAATGCCCCGGACTCAGTTTTCTCGTCCTGGGGTAAAAAGCGGTCCCCCGACGGTTTCTTCCCTTTGCTCCGTATTGGTCATAAGTCTTTCGATCTTCGGGTCTCGTGCTCCGAGGACTTCAACCCACACTCCTGGCATGCTCCGTGACAAGTTTTCCGGAGGTATAGGTCGGGAAGCGAGCTCGTTGGAGGGAGAGCTGTGGTGCGACCCAAAACGGTCCAAAAGATGGCCGAAGCTTCCAACGAGTGGCGAACGCTCGTCCGGTGTCAGAAACCACTGGAAATGCACTTGCAGCGAAGGAAACGGGCTGAGCTCGAGGACTTCTGGTGCTCGTCCCAAGAAAACGCGAGCGGGAATGCCCCGGACTCAGTTTTCTCGTCCTGGGGTAAAAAGCGGTCCCCCGACGGTTTCTTCCCTTTGCTCCGTATTGGTCATAAGTCTTTCGATCTTCGGGTCTCGTGCTCCGAGGACTTCAACCCACACTCCTGGCATGCTCCCTGACGCGTTTTCCGGAGGTATAGGTCGGGAAGCGAGCTCGTTGGAGGGCGAACTGTGGTGCGACCCAAAACGGTCCAAAAGATGGCCGAAGCTTCCAACGAGTGGCGAACGCTCGTCCGGTGTCAGAAAACACTGGAAATGCACTTGCAGCTAAGGAAACGGGCTGAGCTCGAGGACTTCCGGTGCTCGTCCCAAGAAAACGCGAGCGGGAATGCCCCGGACTGAGTTTTCTCGTCCTGGGGTAAAAAGCGGTTCCCCGACGGTTTCTTCCCTTTGCTCCGTATTGGTCATAAGTCTTTCGATCTTCGGGTCTCGTGCTCCGAGGACTTCAACCCACACTCCTGGCATGCTCCCTGACGCGTTTTCCGGAGGTATAGGTCGGGAAGCGAGCTCGTTGGAGGGAGAACTGTGGTGCGACCCAAAACGGTCCAAAAGATGGCCGAAGCTTCCAACGAGTGGCGAACGCTCTTCCGGTGTCAGAAACCACTGGAAATGCACTTGCAGCGAAGGAAACGGGCTGAGCTCGAGGACTTCCGGTGCTCGTCCCAAGAAAACGCGAGCGGGAATTCCCCGGACTCAGTTTTCTCGTCCTGGGGTAAAAATCGGTCCCCCGACGGTTTCTTCCCTTTGCTCCGTATTGGTCATAAGTCTTTCGATCTTCGGGTCTCGTGCTCCGAGGACTTCAACCCACACTCCTGGCATTGTCCCTGACACGTTTTCCGGAGGTATAGGTCGGGAAGCGAGCTCGTTGGAGGGAGAACTGTGGTGCGACCCAAAACGGTCCAAAAGATGGCCGAAGCTTCCAACGAGTGGCGAACGCTCGTCCGGTGTCAGAAACCACTGGAAATGCACTTGCAGCGAAGGAAACGGGCTGAGCTCGAGGACTTCCGGTGCTCGTCAAAAGAAAACGCGAGCGGGAATGCCCCGGACTCAGTTTTCTCGTCCTGGGGTAAAAAGCGGTCCCCCGACGGTTTCTTCCCTTTGCTCCGTATTGGTCATAAGTCTTTCGATCTTCGGGTCTCGTGCTCCGAGGACTTCAACCCACACTCCTAGCATGCTCCCTGACACGTTTTCCGGAGGTATAGGTCGGGAAGCGAGCTCGTTGGAGGGAGAACTGTGGCGCGACCCAAAACGGTCCAAAAGATGGCCGAAGCTTCCAACGAGTGGCGAACGCTCGTCCGGTGTCAGAAACCACTGGAAATGCACTTGCAGCGAAGGAAACGGGCTGAGCTCGAGGACTTCCGGTGCTCGTCCCAAGAAAACGCGAGCGGGAATGCCCAGGACTCAGTTTTCTCGTCCTGGGGTAAAAAGCGGTCCCCCGACGGTTTCTTCCCTTTGCTCCGTATTGGTCATAAGTCTTTCGATCTTCGGGTCTCGTGCTCCGAGGACTTCAACCCACACTCTTGGCATGCTCCCTGGCACGTTTTCCGGAGGTATAGGTTGGGAAGCGAGCTCGTTGGAGGGAGAACTGTGGTGCGACCCAAAACGGTCCAAAAGATGGCCGAAGCTTCCAACGAGTGGCGAACGCTCGTCCGGTGTCAGAAACCACTGGAAATGCACTTGCAGCGAAGGAAACGGGCTGAGCTCGAGGACTTCCGGTGCTCGTCCCAAGAAAACGCGAGCGGGAATGCCCCGGACTCAGTTTTCTCGTCCTGGGGTAAAAAGCGGTCCCCCGACGGTTTCTTCCCTTTGCTCCGTATTGGTCATAAGTCTTTCGATCTTCGGGTCTCGTGCTCCGAGGACTTCAACCCACACTCCTAGCATGCTCCTCACACGTTTTTCGGAGGTATAGGTCGGGAAGCGAGCTCGTTGGAGGGAGAACTGTGGCGCGACCCAAAACGGTCCAAAAGATGGCCGAAGCTTCCAACGAGTGGCGAACGCTCGTCCGGTGTCAGAAACCACTGGAAATGCACTTGCAGCGAAGGAAACGGGCTGAGCTCGAGGACTTCCGGTGCTCGTCCCAAGAAAACGCGAGCGGGAATGCCCCGGACTCAGTTTTCTCGTCCTGGGGTAAAAAGCGGTCCCCCGACGGTTTCTTCCCTTTGCTCCGTATTGGTCATAAGTCTTTCGATCTTCGGGTCTCGTGCTCCGAGGACTTCAACCCACACTCTTGGCATGCTCCCTGGCACGTTTTCCGGAGGTATAGGTTGGGAAGCGAGCTCGTTGGAGGGAGAACTGTGGTGCGACCCAAAACGGTCCAAAAGATGGCCGAAGCTTCCAACGAGTGGCGAACGCTCGTCCGGTGTCAGAAACCACCGAAAATGCACTTGCAGCGAAGGAAACGGGCTGAGCTCGAGGACTTCCGGTGCTCGTCCCAAGAAAACGCGAGCGGGAATGCCCCGGACTCAGTTTTCTCGTCCTGGGGTAAAAAGCGGTCCCTTGACGGTTTCTTCCCTTTGCTCCGTATTGGTCATAAGTCTTTCGATCTTCGGGTGTCGTGCTCCGAGGACTTCAACCCACACTCCTGGCATGCTCCCTAACACGTTTTCCGGAGGTATAGGTCGGGAAGCGAGCTCGTTGGAGGGAGAACGGTGGTGCGACCCAAAACGGTCCAAAATATGGCCGAAGCTTCCAACAAGTGGCGAACGCTCGTCCGGTGTCAGAAACCACTGGAAATGCACTTGCAGCGAAGGAAACGGGCTGAGCTCGAGGACTTCCGGTGCTCGTCCCAAGAAAACGCGAGCGGGAATGCCCCGGACTCAGTTTTCTCGTCCTGGGGTAAAAAGCGGTCCCCCGACGGTTTCTTCCCTTTGCTCCGTATTGGTCATAAGTCTTTCGATCTTCGGGTCTCGTGCTCCGATGACTTCAACCCACACTCCTAGCATGCTCCCTGACACGTTTTTCGGAGGTATAGGTCGGGAAGCGAGCTCGTTGGAGGGAGAACTGTGGCGCGACCCAAAACGGTCCAAAAGATGGCCGAAGCTTCCAACGAGTGGCGAACGCTCGTTCGGTGTCAGAAACCACTGGAAATGCACTTGCAGCGAAGGAAACGGGCTGAGCTCGAGGACTTCCGGTGCTCGTCCCAAGAAAACGCGAGCGGGAATGCCCCGGACTCAGTTTTCTCGTCCTGGGGTAAAAAGCGGTCCCCCGACGGTTTCTTCCCTTTGCTCCGTATTGGTCATAAGTCTTTCGATCTTCGGGTCTCGTGCTCCGAGGACTTCAACCCACACTCTTGGCATGCTCCCTGGCACGTTTTCCGGAGGTATAGGTTGGGAAGCGAGCTCGTTGGAGGGAGAACTGTGGTGCGACCCAAAACGGTCCAAAAGATGGCCGAAGCTTCCAACGAGTGGCGAACGCTCGTCCGGTGTCAGAAACCACTGGAAATGCACTTGCAGCGAAGGAAACGGGCTGAGCTCGAGGACTTCCGGTGCTCGTCGCAAGAAAACGCGAGCGGGAATGCCCCGGACTCAGTTTTCTCGTCCTTGGGTAAAAAGCGGTCCCCCGACGGTTTCTTCCCTTTGCTCCGTATTGGTCATAAGTCTTTCGATCTTCGGGTCTCGTGCTCCGAGGACTTCAACCCACACTCCTGGCATGCTCCCGGACACGTTTTCCGGAGGTATAGGTCGGGAAGCGAGCTCGTTGGAGGGAGAACGTTGGTGCGACCCAAAACGGTCCAAAAGATGGCCGAAGCTTCCAACGAGTGGCGAACGCTCGTCCGGTGTCAGAAACCACTGAAAATGCACTTGCGAAGGAAACGGGCTGAGCTCGAGGACTTCCGGTGCTCGTCCCAAGAAAACGCGAGCGGGAATGCCCCGGACTCAGTTTTCTCGTCCTGGGGTAAAAAGCGGTCCCTTGACGGTTTCTTCCCTTTGCTCCGTATTGGTCATAAGTCTTTCGATCTTCGGGTGTCGTGCTCCGAGGACTTCAACCCACACTCCTGGCATGCTCCCTAACACGTTTTCCGGAGGTATAGGTCGGGAAGCGAGCTCGTTGGAGGGAGAACTGTGGTGCGACCCAAAACGGTCCAAAAGATGGCCGAAGCTTCCAACGAGTGGCGAACGCTCGTCCGGTGTCAGAAACCACTGGAAATGCACTTGCAGCGAAGGAAACGGGCTGAGCTCGAGGACTTCCGGTGCTCGTCCCAAGAAAACGCGAGCGGGAATGCCCCAGACTCAGTTTTCTCGTCCTGGGGTAAAAAGCGGTCCCCCGACGGTTTCTTCCCTTTGCTCCGTATTGGTCATAAGTCTTTCGATCTTCGGGTCTCGTGCTCCGAGGACTTCAACCCACACTCCTGGCATGCTCCCTGACACGTTTTCCGAAGGTATAGGTTGGGAAGCGAGCTCGTTGGAGGGAGATTTGTGGTGCGACCCAAAACGGTCCAAAAGATGGCCGAAGCTTCCAACGAGTGGCGAACGCTCGTCCGGTGTCAAAAACCACTGGAAATGCACTTGCAGCGAAGGAAACGGGCTGAGCTCGAGAACTTCCGGTGCTCGTCGCAAGAAAACGCGAGCGGGAATGCCCCGGACTCAGATTTCTCGTCCTGGGGTAAAAAGCGGTCCCCCGACGGTTTCTTCCCTTTGCTCCGTATTGGTCATAAGTCTTTCGATCTTCGGGTGTCGTGCTCCGAGGACTTCAACCCACACTCCTGGCATGCTCCCTGACACGTTTTCCGAAGGTATAGGTCGGGAAGCGAGCTCGTTGGAGGGAGAACTGTGGTGCGACCCAAAACGGTCCAAAAGATGGCCGAAGCTTCCAACGAGTGGCGAACGCTCGTCTGGTGTCAGAAACCACTGGAAATGCACTTGCAGCGAAGGAAACGGGCTGAGCTCGAGGACTTCCGGTGCTCGTCGCAAGAAAACGCGAGCGGGAATGCCCCGGACTCAGTTTTCTCGTCCTGTGGTAAAAAGCGGTCCCCCGACGGTTTCTTCCCTTTGCTCCGTATTGGTCATAAGTCTTTCGATCTTCGGGTCTCGTGCTCCGTGGACTTCAACCCACACTCCTGGCATGCTCCCTGACACGTTTTCCGGAGGTATACGTCGGGAAGCGAGCTCGTTGGAGGGAGAACTGTGGTGCGACCCAAACCGGTCCAAAAGATGGCCGGAGCTTCCAACGAGTGGCGAACGCTCGTCCGGTGTCAGAAACTACTGGAAATGCACTTGCAGCGAAGGAAACGGGCTGAGCTCGAGGACTTCCGGTGCTCGTCCCAAGAAAACGCGAGCGGGAATGCCCTGGACTCAGTTTTCTCGTCCTGGGGTAAAAAGCGGTCCCCCGACGGTTTCTTCCCTTTGCTCCGTATTGGTCATAAGTCTTTCGATCTTCGGGTCTCGTCCTCCGAGGACTTCAACCCACACTCCTGGCATGCTCCCTGACACGTTTTCCGGAGGTATAGGTCGGGAAGCGAGCTCGTTGGAGGGAGAACTGTGGTGCGACCCAAAACGGTCCAAAAAATGGCCGAAGCTTCCAACGAGTGGCGAACGCTCGTCCGGTGTCAGAAACCACTGGAAATGCACTTGCAGCGAAGGAAACGGGCTGAGCTCGAGGACTTCCGGTGCTCGTCCCAAGAAAACGCGAGCGCGAATGCCCCAGACTCAGTTTTCTCGTCCTGGGGTAAAAAGCGGTCCCCCGACGGTTTCTTCCCTTTGCTCCGTATTGGTCATAAGTCTTTCGATCTTCGGGTCTCGTGCTCCGAGGACTTCAACCCACACTCCTGGCATGCTCCCTGACACGTTTTCCGAAGGTATAGGTCGGGAAGCGAGCTCGTTGGAGGGAGAATTGTGGTGCGACCCAAAACGGTCCAAAAGATGGCCGAAGCTTCCAACGAGTGGCGAACGCTCGTCCGGTGTGAGAAACCACTGGAAATGCACTTGCAGCGAAGGAAACGGGTTGAGCTCGAGGACTTCCGGTGCTCGTCCCAAGAAAACGCGAGCGGGAATGCCCCGGACTCAGTTTTCTCGTCCTGGGATAAAAAGCGGTCCCTTGACGGTTTCTTCCCTTTGCTCCGTATTGGTCATAAGTCTTTCGATCTTCGGGTGTCGTGCTCCGAGGACTTCAACCCACACTCCTGGCATGCTCCCTGACACGTTTTCCGGAGGTATAGGTCGGGAAGCGAGCTCGTTGGAGGGATAACTGTTGTGCGACCCAAAACGGTCGAAAAGATGGCCGAAGCTTCCAACGAGTGGCGAACGCTCGTCCGGTGTCAGAAACCACTGGAAATGCACTTGCAGCGAAGGAAACGGGCTGAGCTGGAGGACTTCCGGTGCTCGTCCCAAGAAAACGCGAGCGGGAATGCCCGGACTCAGTTTTCTCGTCCTCGGGTAAAAAGCGGTCCCCCGACGGTTTCTTCCCTTTGCTCCGTATTGGTCATAAGTCTTTCGATCTTCGGGTCTCGTGCTCCGAGGACTTCAACCCACACTCCTGGCATGCTCCCTGACACGTTTTCCGGAGGTATAGGTCGGGAAGCGAGCTCGTTGGAGAGAGAACTGTGGTGCGACCCAAACCGGTCCAAAAGATGGCCGAAGCTTCCAACGAGTGGCGAACGCTCGTCCGGTGTCAGAAACCACTGGAAATGCACTTGCAGCGAAGGAAACGGGCTGAGCTCGAGGACTTCCGGTGCTCGTCCCAAGAAAACGCGAGCGGGAATGCCCCGGACTCAGTTTTCTCGTCCTGGGGTAAAAAGCGGTCCCCCGACGGTTTCTTCCCTTTGCTCCGTATTGGTCATAAGTCTTTCGATCTTCGGGTCTCGTGCTTCGATGACTTCAACCCACACTCCTAGCATGCTCCCTGACACATTTTTCGGAGGTATAGGTCGGGAAGCGAGCTCGTTGGAGGGAGAACTGTGGCGCGACCCAAAACGGTCCAAAAGATGGCCGAAGCTTCCAACGAGTGGCGAACGCTCGTCCGGTGTCAGAAACCACTGGAAATGCACTTGCAGCGAAGGAAACGGGCTGAGCTCGAGGACTTCCGGTGCTCGTCCCAAGAAAACGCGAGCGGGAATGCCCCGGACTCAGTTTTCTCGTCCTGGGGTAAAAAGCGGTCCCCCGACGGTTTCTTCCCTTTGCTCCGTATTGGTCATAAGTCTTTCGATCTTCGGGTCTCGTGCTCCGAGGACTTCAACCCACACTCTTGGCATGCTCCCTGGCACGTTTTCCGGAGGTATAGGTTGGGAAGCGAGCTCGTTGGAGGGAGAACTGTGGTGCGACCCAAAACGGTCCAAAAGATGGCCGAAGCTTCCAACGAGTGGCGAACGCTCGTCCGGTGTCAGAAACCACTGGAAATGCACTTGCAGCGAAGGAAACGGGCTGAGCTCGAGGACTTCCGGTGCTCGTCGCAAGAAAACGCGAGCGGGAATGCCCCGGACTCAGTTTTCTCGTCCTTGGGTAAAAATCGGTCCCCCGACGGTTTCTTCCCTTTGCTCCGTATTGGTCATAAGTCTTTCGATCTTCGGGTCTCGTGCTCCGAGGACTTCAACCCACACTCCTGGCATGCTCCCGGACACGTTTTCCGGAGGTATAGGTCGGGAAGCGAGCTCGTTGGAGGGAGAACGGTGGTGCGACCCAAAACGGTCCAAAAGATGGCCGAAGCTTCCAACGAGTGGCGAACGCTCGTCCGGTGTCAGAAACCACTGAAAATGCACTTGCAGCGAAGGAAACGGGCTGAGCTCGAGGACTTCCGGTGCTCGTCCCAAGAAAACGCGAGCGGGAATGCCCCGGACTCAGTTTTCTCGTCCTGGGGTAAAAAGCGGTCCCTTGACGGTTTCTTCCCTTTGCTCCGTATTGGTCATAAGTCTTTCGATCTTCGGGTGTCGTGCTCCGAGGACTTCAACCCACACTCCTGGCATGCTCCCTAACACGTTTTCCGGAGGTATAGGTCGGGAAGCGAGCTCGTTGGAGGGAGAACTGTGGTGCGACCAAAAACGGTCCAAAAGATGGCCGAAGCTTCCAACGAGTGGCGAACGCTCGTCCGGTGTCAGAAACCACTGGAAATGCACTTGCAGCGAAGGAAACGGGCTGAGCTCGAGGACTTCCGGTGCTCGTCCCAAGAAAACGCGAGCGGGAATGCCCCAGACTCAGTTTTCTCGTCCTGGGGTAAAAAGCGGTCCCCCGACGGTTTCTTCCCTTTGCTCCGTATTGGTCATAAGTCTTTCGATCTTCGGGTCTCGTGCTCCGAGGACTTCAACCCACACTCCTGGCATGCTCCGTGACACGTTTTCCGAAGGTATAGGTTGGGAAGCGAGCTCGTTGGAGGGAGATTTGTGGTGCGACCCAAAACGGTCCAAAAGATGGCCGAAGCTTCCAACGAGTGGCGAACGCTCGTCCGGTGTCAGAAACCACTGGAAATGCACTTGCAGCGAAGGAAACGGGCTGAGCTCGAGGACTTCCGGTGCTCGTCCCAAGAAAACGCGAGCGGGAATGCCCCGGACTCAGTTTTCTCGTCCTGGGGTAAAAAGCGGTCCCCCGACGGTTTCTTCCCTTTGCTCCGTATTGGTCATAAGTCTTTCGATCTTCGGGTCTCGTGCTCCGAGGACTTCAACCCACACTCCTGGCATGCTCCCTGACACGTTTTCCGGAGGTATAGGTCGGGAAGCGAGCTCGTTGGAGGGAGAACTGTGGTGCGACCCAAAACGGTCCAAAAGATGGCCGAAGCTTCCAACGAGTGGCGAACGCTCGTCCGGTGTCAGAAACCACTGGAAATGCACTTGCAGCGAAGGAAACGGGCTGAGCTCGAGGACTTCCGGTGCTCGTCCCAAGAAAACGCGAGCGGGAATGCCCCGGACTCAGTTTTCTCGTCCTGGGGTAAAAAGCGGTCCCTTGACGGTTTCTTCCCTTTGCTCCGTATTGGTCATAAGTCTTTCGATCTTCGGGTGTCGTGCTCCGAGGACTTCAACCCACACTCCTGGCATGCTCCCTAACACGTTTTCCGGAGGTATAGGTCGGGAAGCGAGCTCGTTGGAGGGAGAACTGTGGTGCGACCAAAAACGGTCCAAAAGATGGCCGAAGCTTCCAACGAGTGGCGAACGCTCGTCCGGTGTCAGAAACCACTGGAAATGCACTTGCAGCGAAGGAAACGGGCTGAGCTCGAGGACTTCCGGTGCTCGTCCCAAGAAAACGCGAGCGGGAATGCCCCAGACTCAGTTTTCTCGTCCTGGGGTAAAAAGCGGTCCCCCGACGGTTTCTTCCCTTTGCTCCGTATTGGTCATAAGTCTTTCGATCTTCGGGTCTCGTGCTCCGAGGACTTCAACCCACACTCCTGGCATGCTCCGTGACACGTTTTCCGAAGGTATAGGTTGGGAAGCGAGCTCGTTGGAGGGAGATTTGTGGTGCGACCCAAAACGGTCCAAAAGATGGCCGAAGCTTCCAACAAGTGGCGAACGCTCGTCCGGTGTCAGAAACCACTGGAAATGCACTTGCAGCGAAGGAAACGGGCTGAGCTCGAGGACTTCCGGTGCTCGTCCCAAGAAAACGCGAGCGGGAATGCCCCGGACTCAGTTTTCTCGTCCTGGGGTAAAAAGCGGTCCCCCGACGGTTTCTTCCCTTTGCTCCGTATTGGTCATAAGTCTTTCGATCTTCGGGTCTCGTGCTCCGAGGACTTCAACCCACACTCCTGGCATGCTCCCTGACACGTTTTCCGGAGGTATAGGTCGGGAAGCGAGCTCGTTGGAGGGAGAACTGTGGTGCGACCCAAAACGGTCCAAAAGATGGCCGAAGCTTCCAACGAGTGGCGAACGCTCGTCCGGTGTCAGAAACCACTGGAAATGCACTTGCAGCGAAGGAAACGGGCTGAGCTCGAGGACTTCCGGTGCTCGTCCCAAGAAAACGCGAGCGGGAATGCCCCGGACTCAGTTTTCTCGTCCTGGGGTAAAAAGCGGTCCCCCGACGGTTTCTTCCCTTTGCTCCGTATTGGTCATAAGTCTTTCGATCTCCGGGTCTCGTGCTCCGAGAACTTCAACCCACACTCCTGGCATGCTCCCTGACACGTTTTCCGGAGGTATAGGTCGGGAAGCGAGCTCGTTGGAGGGAGAACTGTGGTGCGACCCAAAACGGTCCAAAAGATGGCCGAAGCTTCCAACGAGTGGCGAACGCTCGTCCGGTGTCAGAAACCACTGGAAATGCACTTGCAGCGAAGGAAACGGGCTGAGCTCGAGGACTTCCGGTGCTCGTCCCAAGAAAACGCGAGCGGGAATGCCCCGGACTCAGTTTTCTCGTCCTGGGGTAAAAAGCGGTCCCCCGACGGTTTCTTCCCTTTGCTCCGTATTGGTCATAAGTCTTTCGATCTTCGGGTCTCGTGCTCCGAGGACTTCAACCCACACTCCTGGCATGCTCCCTGACACGTTTTCCGGAGGTATAGGTCGGGAAGCGAGCTCGTTGGAGGGAGAACTGTGGTGCGACCCAAAACGGTGCAAAAGATGGCCGAAGCTTCCAACGAGTGGCGAACGCTCGTCCGGTGTCAGAAACCACTGGAAATGCACTTGCAGCGAAGGAAACGGGCTGAGCTCGAGGACTTCCGGTGCTCGTCCCAAGAAAACGCGAGCGGGAATGCCCCGGACTCAGTTTTCTCGTCCTGGGGTAAAAAGCGGTCCCCCGACGGTTTCTTCCCTTTGCTCCGTATTGGTCATAAGTCATTCGATCTTCGGGTCTCGTGCTCCGAGGACTTCAACCCACACTCCTGGTATGCTCCCTGACACGTTTCCCGGAGGTATAGGTCGGGAAGCGAGCTCGTTGGAGGGAGAACTGTGGTGCGACCCAAAACGGTCCAAAAGATGGCCGAAGCTTCCAACGAGTGGCGAACGCTCGTCCGGTGTCAGAAACCACTGGAAATGCACTTGCAGCGAAGGAAACGGGCTGAGCTCGAGGACTTCCGGTGCTCGTCCCAAGAAAACGCGAGCGGGAATGCCCCGGACTCAGTTTTCTCGTCCTGGGGTAAAAAGCGGTCCCCCGACGGTTTCTTCCCTTTGCTCCGTATTGGTCATAAGTCTTTCGATCTTCGGGTCTCGTGCTCCGAGGACTTCAACCCACACTCCTGGCATGCTCCCTGACACGTTTTTCGGAGGTATAGGTCGGGAAGCGAGCTCGTTGGAGGGAGAACTGTGGTGCGACCCAAAACGGTCCAAAAGATGGCCGAAGCTTCCAACGAGTGGCGAACGCTCGTCCGGTGTCAGAAACCACTGGAAATGCACTTGCAGCGAAGGAAACGGGCTGAGCTCGAGGACTTCCGGTGCTCGTCCCAAGAAAACGCGAGCGGGAATGCCCCGGACTCAGTTTTCTCGTCCTGGGGTAAAAAGCGGTCCCCCGACGGTTTCTTCCCTTTGCTCCGTATTGGTCATAAGTCTTTCGATCTTCGGGTCTCGTGCTCCGAGGACTTCAACCCACACTCCTGCCATGCTCCCTGACACGTTTTCCGGAGGTATAGGTCGGGAAGCGAGCTCGTTGGAGGGAGAACTGTGGTGCGACCCAAAACGGTCCAAAAGATGGTCGAAGCTTCCAACGAGTGGGGAACGCTGGTCCGGTGTCAGAAACCACTGGAAATGCACTTGCAGCGAAGGAAACGGGCTGAGCTCGAGGACTTCCGGTGCTCGTCCCAAGAAAACGCGAGCGGAAATGCCCCGGACTTAGTTTTCTCGTCCTGGGGTAAAAAGCGGTCCCCCGACGGTTTCTTGCCTTTGCTCCGTATTGGTCATAAGTCTTTCGATCTTCGGGTCTCGTGCTCCGAGGACTTCAACCCACACTCCTGGCATGCTCCCTGACACGTTTTCCGGAGGTATAGGTCGGGAAGCGAGCTCGTTGGAGGGAGAACTGTGGTGCGACCCAAAACGGTCCAAAAGATGGCCGAAGCTTCCAACGAGTGGCGAACGCTCGTCCGGTGTCAGAAACCACTGGAAATGCACTTGCAGCGAAGGAAACGGGCTGAGCTCGAGGACTTCCGATGCTCGTCCCAAGAAAACACGAGCGGGAATGTCCCGGACTCAGTTTTCTCGTCCTGGGGTAAAAAGCGGTCCCCCGACGGTTTCAACCCTTTGCTCCGTATTGGTCATAAGTCTTTCGATCTTCGGGTCTCGTGCTCCGAGGACTTCAACCCATACTCCTGGCATGCTCCCTGACACGTTTTCCGGAGGTATAGGTCGGGAAGCGAGCTCGTTGGAGGGAGAACTGTGGTGCGACCCAAAACGGTCCAAAAGATGGCCGAAGCTTCCAACGAGTGGCGAACGCTCGTCCGGTGTCAGAAACCACTGGAAATGCACTTGCAGCGAAGGAAACGGGCTGAGCTCGAGGACTTCCGGTGCTCGTCCCAAGAAAACGCGAGCGGGAATGCCCCGGACTCAGTTTTCTCGTCCTGGGGTAAAAAGCGGTCCCCCGACGGTTTCTTCCCTTTGCTCCGTATTGGTCATAAGTCTTTCGATCTTCGGGTCTCGTGCTCCGAGGACTTCAACCCACACTCCTGGCATGCTCCCTCACACGTTTTCCGGAGGTATAGGTCGGGAAGCGAGCTCGTTGGAGGGAGAACTGTGGTGCGACCCAAAACGGTCCAAAAGATGGCCGAAGCTTCCAACGAGTGGCGAACGCTCGTCCGATGTCAGAAACCACTGGAAATGCACTTGCAGCGAAGGAAACGGGCTGAGCTCGAGGACTTCCGGTGCTCGTCCCAAGAAAACGCGAGCGGGAATGCCCCGGACTCAGTTTTCTCGTCCTGGGGTAAAAAGCGGTCCCCCGACGGTTTCTTCCCTTTGCTCCGTATTGGTCATAAGTCTTTCGATCTTCGGCTCTCGTGCTCCGAGGACTTCAACCCACACTCCTGGCATGCTCCCTGACACGTTTTCCGGAGGTATAGGTCGGGAAGCGAGCTCGTTGGAGGGAGAACTGTGGTGCGACCCAAAACTGTCCAAAAGATGGCCGAAGCTTCCAACGAGTGGCGAACGCTCGTCCGGTGTCAGAAACCACTGGAAATGCACTTGCAGCGAAGGAAACGGGCTGAGCTCGAGGACTTCCGGTGCTCGTCCCAAGAAAACGCGAGCGGGAATGCCCCGGACTCAGTTTTCTCGTCCTGGGGTAAAAAGCGGTCCCCCGACGGTTTCTTCCCTTTGCTCCGTATTGGTCATAAGTCTTTCGATCTTCGGCTCTCGTGCTCCGAGGACTTCAACCCACACTCCTGGCATGCTCCCTGACACGTTTTCCGGAGGTATAGGTCGGGAAGCGAGCTCGTTGGAGGGAGAACTGTGGTGCGACCCAAAACTGTCCAAAAGATGGCCGAAGCTTCCAACGAGTGGCGAACGCTCGTCCGGTGTCAGAAACCACTGGAAATGCACTTGCAGCGAAGGAAACGGGCTGAGCTCGAGGACTTCCGGTGCTCGTCCCAAGAAAACGCGAGCGGGAATGCCCCGGACTCAGTTTTCTCGTCCTGGGGTAAAAAGCGGTCCCCCGACGGTTTCTTCCCTTTGCTCCGTATTGGTCATAAGTCTTTCGATCTTCGGGTCTCGTGCTCCGAGGACTTCAACCCACACTCCTGGCATGCTCCCTGACACGTTTTTCGGAGGTATAGGTCGGGAAGCGAGCTCGTTGGAGGGAGAACTGTGGTGCGACCCAAAACGGTCCAAAAGATGGCCGAAGCTTCCAACGAGTGGCGAACGCTCGTCCGGTGTCAGAAACCACTGGAAATGCACTTGCAGCGAAGGAAACGGGCTGAGCTCGAGGACTTCCGGTGCTCGTCCCAAGAAAACGCGAGCGGGAATGCCCCGGACTCAGTTTTCTCGTCCTGGGGTAAAAAGCGGTCCCCCGACGGTTTCTTCCCTTTGCTCCGTATTGGTCATAAGTCTTTCGATCTTCGGGTCTCGTGCTCCGAGGACTTCAACCCACGCTCCTGGCATGCTCCCTGACACGTTTTCCGGAGGTATAGGTCGGGAAGCGAGCTCGTTGGAGGGAGAACTGTGGTGCGACCCAAAACTGTCCAAAAGATGGCCGAAGCTTCCAACGAGTGGCGAACGCTCGTCCGGTGTCAGAAACCACTGGAAATGCACTTGCAGCGAAGGAAACGGGCTGAGCTCGAGGACTTCCGGTGCTCGTCCCAAGAAAACGCGAGCGGGAATGCCCCGGACTCAGTTTTCTCGTCCTGGGGTAAAAAGCGGTCCCCCGACGGTTTCTTCCCTTTGCTCCGTATTGGTCATAAGTCTTTCGATCTTCGGCTCTCGTGCTCCGAGGACTTCAACCCACACTCCTGGCATGCTCCCTGACACGTTTTCCGGAGGTATAGGTCGGGAAGCGAGCTCGTTGGAGGGAGAACTGTGGTGCGACCCAAAACTGTCCAAAAGATGGCCGAAGCTTCCAACGAGTGGCGAACGCTCGTCCGGTGTCAGAAACCACTGGAAATGCACTTGCAGCGAAGGAAACGGGCTGAGCTCGAGGACTTCCGGTGCTCGTCCCAAGAAAACGCGAGCGGGAATGCCCCGGACTCAGTTTTCTCGTCCTGGGGTAAAAAGCGGTCCCCCGACGGTTTCTTCCCTTTGCTCCGTATTGGTCATAAGTCTTTCGATCTTCGGGTCTCGTGCTCCGAGGACTTCAACCCACACTCCTGGCATGCTCCCTGACACGTTTTCCGGAGGTATAGGTCGGGAAGCGAGCTCGTTGGAGGGAGAACTGTGGTGCGACCCAAAACGGTCCAAAAGATGGCCGAAGCTTCCAACGAGTGGCGAACGCTCGTCCGGTGTCAGAAACCACTGGAAATGCACTTGCAGCGAAGGAAACGGGCTGAGCTCGAGGACTTCCGGTGCTCGTCCCAAGAAAACGCGAGCGGGAATGCCCCGGACTCAGTTTTCTCGTCCTGGGGTAAAAAGCGGTCCCCCGACGGTTTCTTCCCTTTGCTCCGTATTGGTCATAAGTCTTTCGATCTTCGGGTCTCGTGCTCCGAGGACTTCAACCCACGCTCCTGGCATGCTCCCTGACACGTTTTCCGGAGGTATAGGTCGGGAAGCGAGCTCGTTGGAGGGAGAACTGTGGTGCGACCCAAAACGGTCCAAAAGATGGCCGAAGCTTCCAACGAGTGGCGAACGCTCGTCCGGTGTCAGAAACCACTGGAAATGCACTTGCAGCGAAGGAAACGGGCTGAGCTCGAGGACTTCCGGTGCTCGTCCCAAGAAAACGCGAGCGGGAATGCCCCGGACTCAGTTTTCTCGTCCTGGGGTAAAAAGCGGTCCCCCGACGGTTTCTTCCCTTTGCTCCGTATTGGTCATAAGTCTTTCGATCTTCGGGTCTCGTGCTCCGAGGACTTCAACCCACGCTCCTGGCATGCTCCCTGACACGTTTTCCGGAGGTATAGGTCGGGAAGCGAGCTCGTTGGAGGGAGAACTGTGGTGCGACCCAAAACGGTGCAAAAGATGGCCGAAGCTTCCAACGAGTGGCGAACGCTCGTCCGGTGTCAGAAACCACTGGAAATGCACTTGCAGCGAAGGAAACGGGCTGAGCTCGAGGACTTCCGGTGCTCGTCCCAAGAAAACGCGAGCGGGAATGCCCCGGACTCAGTTTTCTCGTCCTGGGGTAAAAAGCGGTCCCCGACGGTTTCTTCCCTTTGCTCCGTATTGGTCGTAAGTCTTTCGATCTTCGGGTCTCGTGCTCCGAGGACTTCAACCCACACTCCTGGCATGCTCCCTGACACGTTTTCCGGAGGTATAGGTCGGGAAGCGAGCTCGTTGGAGGGAGAACTGTGGTGCGACCCAAAACTGTCCAAAAGATGGCCGAAGCTTCCAACGAGTGGCGAACGCTCGTCCGGTGTCAGAAACCACTGGAAATGCACTTGCAGCGAAGGAAACGGGCTGAGCTCGAGGACTTCCGGTGCTCGTCCCAAGAAAACGCGAGCGGGAATGCCCCGGACTCAGTTTTCTCGTCCTGGGGTAAAAAGCGGTCCCCCGACGGTTTCTTCCCTTTGCTCCGTATTGGTCATAAGTCTTTCGATCTTCGGGTCTCGTGCTCCGAGGACTTCAACCCACACTCCTGGCATGCTCCCTGACACGTTTTCCGGAGGTATAGGTCGGGAAGCGAGCTCGTTGGAGGGAGAACTGTGGTGCGACCCAAAACGGTCCAAAAGATGGCCGAAGCTTCCAACGAGTGGCGAACGCTCGTCCGGTGTCAGAAACCACTGGAAATGCACTTGCAGCGAAGGAAACGGGCTGAGCTCGAGGACTTCCGGTGCTCGTCCCAAGAAAACGCGAGCGGGAATGCCCCGGACTCAGTTTTCTCGTCCTGGGGTAAAAAGCGGTCCCCCGACGGTTTCTTCCCTTTGCTCCGTATTGGTCATAAGTCTTTCGATCTTCGGGTCTCGTGCTCCGAGGACTTCAACCCACGCTCCTGGCATGCTCCCTGACACGTTTTCCGGAGGTATAGGTCGGGAAGCGAGCTCGTTGGAGGGAGAACTGTGGTGCGACCCAAAACGGTCCAAAAGATGGCCGAAGCTTCCAACGAGTGGCGAACGCTCGTCCGGTGTCAGAAACCACTGGAAATGCACTTGCAGCGAAGGAAACGGGCTGAGCTCGAGGACTTCCGGTGCTCGTCCCAAGAAAACGCGAGCGGGAATGCCCCGGACTCAGTTTTCTCGTCCTGGGGTAAAAAGCGGTCCCCCGACGGTTTCTTCCCTTTGCTCCGTATTGGTCGTAAGTCTTTCGATCTTCGGGTCTCGTGCTCCGAGGACTTCAACCCACACTCCTGGCATGCTCCCTGACACGTTTTCCGGAGGTATAGGTCGGGAAGCGAGCTCGTTGGAGGGAGAACTGTGGTGCGACCCAAAACGGTCCAAAAGATGGCCGAAGCTTCCAACGAGTGGCGAACGCTCGTCCGGTGTCAGAAACCACTGGAAATGCACTTGCAGCGAAGGAAACGGGCTGAGCTCGAGGACTTCCGGTGCTCGTCCCAAAAAAACGCGAGCGGGAATGCCCCGGACTCAGTTTTCTCGTCCTGGGGTAAAAAGCGGTCCCCCGACGGTTTCTTCCCTTTGCTCCATATTGGTCATAAGTCTTTCGATCTTCGGGTCTCGTGCTCCGAGGACTTCAACCCACACTCCTGGCATGCTCCCTGACACGTTTTCCGGAGGTATAGGTCGGGAAGCGAGCTCGTTGGAGGGAGAACTGTGGTGCGACCCAAAACGGTCCAAAAGATGGCCGAAGCTTCCAACGAGTGGCGAACGCTCGTCCGGTGTCAGAAACCACTGGAAATGCACTTGCAGCGAAGGAAACGGGCTGAGCTCGAGGACTTCCGGTGCTCGTCCCAAGAAAACGCGAGCGGGAATGCCCCGGACTCAGTTTTCTCGTCCTGGGGTAAAAAGCGGTCCCCCGACGGTTTCTTCCCTTTGCTCCGTATTGGTCATAAGTCTTTCGATCTTCGGGTCTCGTGCTCCGAGGACTTCAACCCACACTCCTGGCATGCTCCCTGACACGTTTTCCGGAGGTATAGGTCGGGAAGCGAGCTCGTTGGAGGGAGAACTGTGGTGCGACCCAAAACGGTCCAAAAGATGGCCGAAGCTTCCAACGAGTGGCGAACGCTCGTCCGGTGTCAGAAACCACTGGAAATGCACTTGCAGCGAAGGAAACGGGCTGAGCTCGAGGACTTCCGGTGCTCGTCCCAAGAAAACGCGAGCGGGAATGCCCCGGACTCAGTTTTCTCGTCCTGGGGTAAAAAGCGGTCCCCCGACGGTTTCTTCCCTTTGCTCCGTATTGGTCATAAGTCTTTCGATCTTCGGGTCTCGTGCTCCGAGGACTTCAACCCACACTCCTGGCATGCTCCCTGACACGTTTTCCGGAGGTATAGGTCGGGAAGCGAGCTCGTTGGAGGGAGAACTGTGGTGCGACCCAAAACGGTCCAAAAGATGGCCGAAGCTTCCAACGAGTGGTGAACGCTCGTCCGGTGTCAGAAACCACTGGAAATGCACTTGCAGCGAAGGAAACGGGCTGAGCTCGAGGACTTCCGGTGCTCGTCCCAAGAAAACGCGAGCGGGAATGCCCCGGACTCAGTTTTCTCGTCCTGGGGTAAAAAGCGGTCCCCCGACGGTTTCTTCCCTTTGCTCCGTATTGGTCATAAGTCTTTCGATCTTCGGGTCTCGTGCTCCGAGGACTTCAACCCACACTCCTGGCATGCTCCCTGACACGTTTTCCGGAGGTATAGGTCGGGAAGCGAGCTCGTTGGAGGGAGAACTGTGGTGCGACCCAAAACGGTCCAAAAGATGGCCGAAGCTTCCAACGAGTGGCGAACGCTCGTCCGGTGTCAGAAACCACTGGAAATGCACTTGCAGCGAAGGAAACGGGCTGAGCTCGAGGACTTCCGGTGCTCGTCCCAAGAAAACGCGAGCGGGAATGCCCCGGACTCAGTTTTCTCGTCCTGGGGTAAAAAGCGGTCCCCCGACGGTTTCTTCCCTTTGCTCCGTATTGGTCATAAGTCTTTCGATCTTCGGGTCTCGTGCTCCGAGGACTTCAACCCACACTCCTGGCATGCTCCCTGACACGTTTTCCGGAGGTATAGGTCGGGAAGCGAGCTCGTTGGAGGGAGAACTGTGGTGCGACCCAAAACGGTCCAAAAGATGGCCGAAGCTTCCAACGAGTGGCGAACGCTCGTCCGGTGTCAGAAACCACTGGAAATGCACTTGCAGCGAAGGAAACGGGCTGAGCTCGAGGGCTTCCGGTGCTCGTCCCAAGAAAACGCGAGCGGGAATGCCCCGGACTCAGTTTTCTCGTCCTGGGGTAAAAAGCGGTCCCCCGACGGTTTCTTCCCTTTGCTCCGTATTGGTCATAAGTCTTTCGATCTTCGGGTCTCGTGCTCCGAGGACTTCAACCCACACTCCTGGCATGCTCCCTGACACGTTTTCCGGAGGTATAGGTCGGGAAGCGAGCTCGTTGGAGGGAGAACTGTGGTGCGACCCAAAATGGTCCAAAAGATGGCCGAAGCTTCCAACGAGTGGCGAACGCTCGTCCGGTGTCAGAAACCACGGGAAATGCACTTGCAGCGAAGAAAACGGGCTGAGCTCGAGGACTTCCGGTGCTCGTCCCAAGAAAACGCGAGCGGGAATGCCCCAGACTCAGTTTTCTCGTCCTGGGGTAAAAAGCGGTCCCCCGACGGTTTCTTCCCTTTGCTCCGTATTGGTCATAAGTCTTTCGATCTTCGGGTCTCGTGCTCCGAGGACTTCAACCCACACTCCTGGCATGCTCCCTGACACGTTTTCCGGAGGTATAGGTCGGGAAGCGAGCTCGTTGGAGGGAGAACTGTGGTGCGACCCAAAACGTTCCAAAAGATGGCCGAAGCTTCCAACGAGTGGCGAACGCTCGTCCGGTGTCAGAAACCACTGGAAATGCACTTGCAGCGAAGGAAACGGGCTGAGCTCGAGGACTTCCGGTGCTCGTCCCAAGAAAACGCGAGCGGGAATGCCCCGGACTCAGTTTTCTCGTCCTGGGGTAAAAAGCGGTCCCCCGACGGTTTCTTCCCTTTGCTCCGTATTGGTCATAAGTCTTTCGATCTTCGGGTCTCGTGCTCCGAGGACTTCAACCCACACTCCTGGCATGCTCCCTGACACGTTTTCCGGAGGTATAGGTCGGGAAGCGAGCTCGTTGGAGGGAGAACTGTGGTGCGACCCAAAACGGTCCAAAAGATGGCCGAAGCTTCCAACGAGTGGCGAACGCTCGTCCGGTGTCAGAAACCACTGGAAATGCACTTGCAGCGAAGGAAACGGGCTGAGCTCGAGGACTTCCGGTGCTCGTCCCAAGAAAACGCGAGCGGGAATGCCCCGGACTCAGTTTTCTCGTCCTGGGGTAAAAAGCGGTCCCCCGACGGTTTCTTCCCTTTGCTCCGTATTGGTCATAAGTCTTTCGATCTTCGGGTCTCGTGCTCCGAGGACTTCAACCCACACTCCTGGCATGCTCCCTGACACGTTTTCCGGAGGTATAGGTCGGGAAGCGAGCTCGTTGGAGGGAGAACTGTGGTGCGACCCAAAACGGTCCAAAAGATGGCCGAAGCTTCCAACGAGTGGCGAACGCTCGTCCGGTGTCAGAAACCACTGGAAATGCACTTGCAGCGAAGGAAACGGGCTGAGCTCGAGGACTTCCGGTGCTCGTCCCAAGAAAACGCGAGCGGGAATGCCCCGGACTCAGTTTTCTCGTCCTGGGGTAAAAAGCGGTCCCCCGACGGTTTCTTCCCTTTGCTCCGTATTGGTCATAAGTCTTTCGATCTTCGGGTCTCGTGCTCCGAGGACTTCAACCCACACTCCTGGCATGCTCCCTGACACGTTTTCCGGAGGTATAGGTCGGGAAGCGAGCTCGTTGGAGGGAGAACTGTGGTGCGACCCAAAACGGTCCAAAAGATGGCCGAAGCTTCCAACGAGTGGCGAACGCTCGTCCGGTGTCAGAAACCACTGGAAATGCACTTGCAGCGAAGGAAACGGGCTGAGCTCGAGGACTTCCGGTGCTCGTCCCAAGAAAACGCGAGCGGGAATGCCCCGGACTCAGTTTTCTCGTCCTGGGGTAAAAAGCGGTCCCCCGACGGTTTCTTCCCTTTGCTCCGTATTGGTCATAAGTCTTTCGATCTTCGGGTCTCGTGCTCCGAGGACTTCAACCCACACTCCTGGCATGCTCCCTGACACGTTTTCCGGAGGTATAGGTCGGGAAGCGAGCTCGTTGGAGGGAGAACTGTGGTGCGACCCAAAACGGTCCAAAAGATGGCCGAAGCTTCCAACGAGTGGCGAACGCTCGTCCGGTGTCAGAAACCACTGGAAATGCACTTGCAGCGAAGGAAACGGGCTGAGCTCGAGGACTTCCGGTGCTCGTCCCAAGAAAACGCGAGCGGGAATGCCCCGGACTCAGTTTTCTCGTCCTGGGGTAAAAAGCGGTCCCCCGACGGTTTCTTCCCTTTGCTCCATATTGGTCATAAGTCTTTCGATCTTCGGGTCTCGTGCTCCGAGGACTTCAACCCACACTCCTGGCATGCTCCCTGACACGTTTTCCGGAGGTATAGGTCGGGAAGCGAGCTCGTTGGAGGGAGAACTGTGGTGCGACCCAAAACGGTCCAAAAGATGGCCGAAGCTTCCAACGAGTGGCGAACGCTCGTCCGGTGTCAGAAACCACTGGAAATGCACTTGCAGCGAAGGAAACGGGCTGAGCTCGAGGACTTCCGGTGCTCGTCCCAAGAAAACGCGAGCGGGAATGCCCCGGACTCAGTTTTCTCGTCCTGGGGTAAAAAGCGGTCCCCCGACGGTTTCTTCCCTTTGCTCCGTATTGGTCATAAGTCTTTCGATCTTCGGGTCTCGTGCTCCGAGGACTTCAACCCACACTCCTGGCATGCTCCCTGACACGTTTTCCGGAGGTATAGGTCGGGAAACGAGCTCGTTGGAGGGAGAACTGTGGTGCGACCCAAAACGGTCCAAAAGATGGCCGAAGCTTCCAACGAGTGGCGAACGCTCGTCCGGTGTCAGAAACCACTGGAAATGCACTTGCAGCGAAGGAAACGGGCTGAGCTCGAGGACTTCCGGTGCTCGTCCCAAGAAAACGCGAGCGGGAATGCCCCGGACTCAGTTTTCTCGTCCTGGGGTAAAAAGCGGTCCCCCGACGGTTTCTTCCCTTTGCTCCGTATTGGTCATAAGTCTTTCGATCTTCGGGTCTCGTGCTCCGAGGACTTCAACCCACACTCCTGGCATGCTCCCTGACACGTTTTCCGGAGGTATAGGTCGGGAAGCGAGCTCGTTGGAGGGAGAACTGTGGTGCGACCCAAAACGGTCCAAAAGATGGCCGAAGCTTCCAACGAGTGGCGAACGCTCGTCCGGTGTCAGAAACCACTGGAAATGCACTTGCAGCGAAGGAAACGGGCTGAGCTCGAGGACTTCCGGTGCTCGTCCCAAGAAAACGCGAGCGGGAATGCCCCGGACTCAGTTTTCTCGTCCTGGGGTAAAAAGCGGTCCCCCGACGGTTTCTTCCCTTTGCTCCGTATTGGTCATAAGTCTTTCGATCTTCGGGTCTCGTGCTCCGAGGACTTCAACCCACACTCCTGGCATGCTCCCTGACACGTTTTCCGGAGGTATAGGTCGGGAAGCGAGCTCGTTGGAGGGAGAACTGTGGTGCGACCCAAAACGGTCCAAAAGATGGCCGAAGCTTCCAACGAGTGGCGAACGCTCGTCCGGTGTCAGAAACCACTGGAAATGCACTTGCAGCGAAGGAAACGGGCTGAGCTCGAGGACTTCCGGTGCTCGTCCCAAGAAAACGCGAGCGGGAATGCCCCGGACTCAGTTTTCTCGTCCTGGGGTAAAAAGCGGTCCCCCGACGGTTTCTTCCCTTTGCTCCGTATTGGTCATAAGTCTTTCGATCTTCGGGTCTCGTGCTCCGAGGACTTCAACCCACACTCCTGGCATGCTCCCTGACACGTTTTCCGGAGGTATAGGTCGGGAAGCGAGCTCGTTGGAGGGAGAACTGTGGTGCGACCCAAAACGGTCCAAAAGATGGCCGAAGCTTCCAACGAGTGGCGAACGCTCGTCCGGTGTCAGAAACCACTGGAAATGCACTTGCAGCGAAGGAAACGGGCTGAGCTCGAGGACTTCCGGTGCTCGTCCCAAGAAAACGCGAGCGGGAATGCCCCGGACTCAGTTTTCTCGTCCTGGGGTAAAAAGCGGTCCCCCGACGGTTTCTTCCCTTTGCTCCGTATTGGTCATAAGTCTTTCGATCTTCGGGTCTCGTGCTCCGAGGACTTCAACCCACACTCCTGGCATGCTCCCTGACACGTTTTCCGGAGGTATAGGTCGGGAAGCGAGCTCGTTGGAGGGAGAACTGTGGTGCGACCCAAAACGGTCCAAAAGATGGCCGAAGCTTCCAACGAGTGGCGAACGCTCGTCCGGTGTCAGAAACCACTGGAAATGCACTTGCAGCGAAGGAAACGGGCTGAGCTCGAGGACTTCCGGTGCTCGTCCCAAGAAAACGCGAGCGGGAATGCCCCGGACTCAGTTTTCTCGTCCTGGGGTAAAAAGCGGTCCCCCGACGGTTTCTTCCCTTTGCTCCGTATTGGTCATAAGTCTTTCGATCTTCGGGTCTCGTGCTCCGAGGACTTCAACCCACACTCCTGGCATGCTCCCTGACACGTTTTCCGGAGGTATAGGTCGGGAAGCGAGCTCGTTGAGGGAGAACTGTGGTGCGACCCAAAACGGTCCAAAAGATGGCCGAAGCTTCCAACGAGTGGCGAACGCTCGTCCGGTGTCAGAAACCACTGGAAATGCACTTGCAGCGAAGGAAACGGGCTGAGCTCGAGGACTTCCGGTGCTCGTCCCAAGAAAACGCGAGCGGGAATGCCCCGGACTCAGTTTTCTCGTCCTGGGGTAAAAAGCGGTCCCCCGACGGTTTCTTCCCTTTGCTCCGTATTGGTCATAAGTCTTTCGATCTTCGGGTCTCGTGCTCCGAGGACTTCAACCCACACTCCTGGCATGCTCCCTGACACGTTTTCCGGAGGTATAGGTCGGGAAGCGAGCTCGTTGGAGGGAGAACTGTGGTGCGACCCAAAACGGTCCAAAAGATGGCCGAAGCTTCCAACGAGTGGCGAACGCTCGTCCGGTGTCAGAAACCACTGGAAATGCACTTGCAGCGAAGGAAACGGGCTGAGCTCGAGGACTTCCGGTGCTCGTCCCAAGAAAACGCGAGCGGGAATGCCCCGGACTCAGTTTTCTCGTCCTGGGGTAAAAAGCGGTCCCCCGACGGTTTCTTCCCTTTGCTCCGTATTGGTCATAAGTCTTTCGATCTTCGGGTCTCGTGCTCCGAGGACTTCAACCCACACTCCTGGCATGCTCCCTGACACGTTTTCCGGAGGTATAGGTCGGGAAGCGAGCTCGTTGGAGGGAGAACTGTGGTGCGACCCAAAACGGTCCAAAAGATGGCCGAAGCTTCCAACGAGTGGCGAACGCTCGTCCGGTGTCAGAAACCACTGGAAATGCACTTGCAGCGAAGGAAACGGGCTGAGCTCGAGGACTTCCGGTGCTCGTCCCAAGAAAACGCGAGCGGGAATGCCCCGGACTCAGTTTTCTCGTCCTGGGGTAAAAAGCGGTCCCCCGACGGTTTCTTCCCTTTGCTCCGTATTGGTCATAAGTCTTTCGATCTTCGGGTCTCGTGCTCCGAGGACTTCAACCCACACTCCTGGCATGCTCCCTGACACGTTTTCCGGAGGTATAGGTCGGGAAGCGAGCTCGTTGGAGGGAGAACTGTGGTGCGACCCAAAACGGTCCAAAAGATGGCCGAAGCTTCCAACGAGTGGCGAACGCTCGTCCGGTGTCAGAAACCACTGGAAATGCACTTGCAGCGAAGGAAACGGGCTGAGCTCGAGGACTTCCGGTGCTCGTCCCAAGAAAACGCGAGCGGGAATGCCCCGGACTCAGTTTTCTCGTCCTGGGGTAAAAAGCGGTCCCCCGACGGTTTCTTCCCTTTGCTCCGTATTGGTCATAAGTCTTTCGATCTTCGGGTCTCGTGCTCCGAGGACTTCAACCCACACTCCTGGCATGCTCCCTGACACGTTTTCCGGAGGTATAGGTCGGGAAGCGAGCTCGTTGGAGGGAGAACTGTGGTGCGACCCAAAACGGTCCAAAAGATGGCCGAAGCTTCCAACGAGTGGCGAACGCTCGTCAGGTGTCAGAAACCACTGGAAATGCACTTGCAGCGAAGGAAACGGGCTGAGCTCGAGGACTTCCGGTGCTCGTCCCAAGAAAACCCGAGCGGGAATGCCCCGGACTCAGTTTTCTCGTCCTGGGGTAAAAAGCGGTCCCCCGACGGTTTCTTCCCTTTGCTCCATATTGGTCATAAGTCTTTCGATCTTCGGGTCTCGTGCTCCGAGGACTTCAACCCACCCTCCTGGCATGCTCCCTGACACGTTTTCCGGAGGTATAGGTCGGGAAGCGAGCTCGTTGGAGGGAGAACTGTGGTGCGACCCAAAACGGTCCAAAAGATGGCCGAAGCTTCCAACGAGTGGCGAACGCTCGTCCGGTGTCAGAAACCACTGGAAATGCACTTGCAGCGAAGGAAACGGGCTGAGCTCGAGGACTTCCGGTGCTCGTCCCAAGAAAACGCGAGCGGGAATGCCCCGGACTCAGTTTTCTCGTCCTGGGGTAAAAAGCGGTCCCCCGACGGTTTCTTCCCTTTGCTCCGTATTGGTCATAAGTCTTTCGATCTTCGGGTCTCGTGCTCCGAGGACTTCAACCCACACTCCTGGCATGCTCCCTGACACGTTTTCCGGAGGTATAGGTCGGGAAGCGAGCTCGTTGGAGGGAGAACTGTGGTGCGACCCAAAACGGTCCAAAAGATGGCCGAAGCTTCCAACGAGTGGCGAACGCTCGTCCGGTGTCAGAAACCACTGGAAATGCACTTGCAGCGAAGGAAACGGGCTGAGCTCGAGGACTTCCGGTGCTCGTCCCAAGAAAACGCGAGCGGGAATGCCCCGGACTCAGTTTTCTCGTCCTGGGGTAAAAAGCGGTCCCCCGACGGTTTCTTCCCTTTGCTCCGTATTGGTCATAAGTCTTTCGATCTTCGGGTCTCGTGCTCCGAGGACTTCAACCCACACTCCTGGCATGCTCCCTGACACGTTTTCCGGAGGTATAGGTCGGGAAGCGAGCTCGTTGGAGGGAGAACTGTGGTGCGACCCAAAACGGTCCAAAAGATGGCCGAAGCTTCCAACGAGTGGCGAACGCTCGTCCGGTGTCAGAAACCACTGGAAATGCACTTGCAGCGAAGGAAACGGGCTGAGCTCGAGGACTTCCGGTGCTCGTCCCAAGAAAACGCGAGCGGGAATGCCCCGGACTCAGTTTTCTCGTCCTGGGGTAAAAAGCGGTCCCCCGACGGTTTCTTCCCTTTGCTCCGTATTGGTCATAAGTCTTTCGATCTTCGGGTCTCGTGCTCCGAGGACTTCAACCCACACTCCTGGCATGCTCCCTGACACGTTTTCCGGAGGTATAGGTCGGGAAGCGAGCTCGTTGGAGGGAGAACTGTGGTGCGACCCAAAACGGTCCAAAAGATGGCCGAAGCTTCCAACGAGTGGCGAACGCTCGTCCGGTGTCAGAAACCACTGGAAATGCACTTGCAGCGAAGGAAACGGGCTGAGCTCGAGGACTTCCGGTGCTCGTCCCAAGAAAACGCGAGCGGGAATGCCCCGGACTCAGTTTTCTCGTCCTGGGGTAAAAAGCGGTCCCCCGACGGTTTCTTCCCTTTGCTCCGTATTGGTCATAAGTCTTTCGATCTTCGGGTCTCGTGCTCCGAGGACTTCAACCCACACTCCTGGCATGCTCCCTGACACGTTTTCCGGAGGTATAGGTCGGGAAGCGAGCTCGTTGGAGGGAGAACTGTGGTGCGACCCAAAACGGTCCAAAAGATGGCCGAAGCTTCCAACGAGTGGCGAACGCTCGTCCGGTGTCAGAAACCACTGGAAATGCACTTGCAGCGAAGGAAACGGGCTGAGCTCGAGGACTTCCGGTGCTCGTCCCAAGAAAACGCGAGCGGGAATGCCCCGGACTCAGTTTTCTCGTCCTGGGGTAAAAAGCGGTCCCCCGACGGTTTCTTCCCTTTGCTCCGTATTGGTCATAAGTCTTTCGATCTTCGGGTCTCGTGCTCCGAGGACTTCAACCCACACTCCTGGCATGCTCCCTGACACGTTTTCCGGAGGTATAGGTCGGGAAGCGAGCTCGTTGGAGGGAGAACTGTGGTGCGACCCAAAACGGTCCAAAAGATGGCCGAAGCTTCCAACGAGTGGCGAACGCTCGTCAGGTGTCAGAAACCACTGGAAATGCACTTGCAGCGAAGGAAACGGGCTGAGCTCGAGGACTTCCGGTGCTCGTCCCAAGAAAACCCGAGCGGGAATGCCCCGGACTCAGTTTTCTCGTCCTGGGGTAAAAAGCGGTCCCCCGACGGTTTCTTCCCTTTGCTCCATATTGGTCATAAGTCTTTCGATCTTCGGGTCTCGTGCTCCGAGGACTTCAACCCACCCTCCTGGCATGCTCCCTGACACGTTTTCCGGAGGTATAGGTCGGGAAGCGAGCTCGTTGGAGGGAGAACTGTGGTGCGACCCAAAACGGTCCAAAAGATGGCCGAAGCTTCCAACGAGTGGCGAACGCTCGTCCGGTGTCAGAAACCACTGGAAATGCACTTGCAGCGAAGGAAACGGGCTGAGCTCGAGGACTTCCGGTGCTCGTCCCAAGAAAACGCGAGCGGGAATGCCCCGGACTCAGTTTTCTCGTCCTGGGGTAAAAAGCGGTCCCCCGACGGTTTCTTCCCTTTGCTCCGTATTGGTCATAAGTCTTTCGATCTTCGGGTCTCGTGCTCCGAGGACTTCAACCCACACTCCTGGCATGCTCCCTGACACGTTTTCCGGAGGTATAGGTCGGGAAGCGAGCTCGTTGGAGGGAGAACTGTGGTGCGACCCAAAACGGTCCAAAAGATGGCCGAAGCTTCCAACGAGTGGCGAACGCTCGTCCGGTGTCAGAAACCACTGGAAATGCACTTGCAGCGAAGGAAACGGGCTGAGCTCGAGGACTTCCGGTGCTCGTCCCAAGAAAACGCGAGCGGGAATGCCCCGGACTCAGTTTTCTCGTCCTGGGGTAAAAAGCGGTCCCCCGACGGTTTCTTCCCTTTGCTCCGTATTGGTCATAAGTCTTTCGATCTTCGGGTCTCGTGCTCCGAGGACTTCAACCCACCCTCCTGGCATGCTCCCTGACACGTTTTCCGGAGGTATAGGTCGGGAAGCGAGCTCGTTGGAGGGAGAACTGTGGTGCGACCCAAAACGGTCCAAAAGATGGCCGAAGCTTCCAACGAGTGGCGAACGCTCGTCCGGTGTCAGAAACCACTGGAAATGCACTTGCAGCGAAGGAAACGGGCTGAGCTCGAGGACTTCCGGTGCTCGTCCCAAGAAAACGCGAGCGGGAATGCCCCGGACTCAGTTTTCTCGTCCTGGGGTAAAAAGCGGTCCCCCGACGGTTTCTTCCCTTTGCTCCGTATTGGTCATAAGTCTTTCGATCTTCGGGTCTCGTGCTCCGAGGACTTCAACCCACACTCCTGGCATGCTCCCTGACACGTTTTCCGGAGGTATAGGTCGGGAAGCGAGCTCGTTGGAGGGAGAACTGTGGTGCGACCCAAAACGGTCCAAAAGATGGCCGAAGCTTCCAACGAGTGGCGAACGCTCGTCCGGTGTCAGAAACCACTGGAAATGCACTTGCAGCGAAGGAAACGGGCTGAGCTCGAGGACTTCCGGTGCTCGTCCCAAGAAAACGCGAGCGGGAATGCCCCGGACTCAGTTTTCTCGTCCTGGGGTAAAAAGCGGTCCCCCGACGGTTTCTTCCCTTTGCTCCGTATTGGTCATAAGTCTTTCGATCTTCGGGTCTCGTGCTCCGAGGACTTCAACCCACCCTCCTGGCATGCTCCCTGACACGTTTTCCGGAGGTATAGGTCGGGAAGCGAGCTCGTTGGAGGGAGAACTGTGGTGCGACCCAAAACGGTCCAAAAGATGGCCGAAGCTTCCAACGAGTGGCGAACGCTCGTCCGGTGTCAGAAACCACTGGAAATGCACTTGCAGCGAAGGAAACGGGCTGAGCTCGAGGACTTCCGGTGCTCGTCCCAAGAAAACGCGAGCGGGAATGCCCCGGACTCAGTTTTCTCGTCCTGGGGTAAAAAGCGGTCCCCCGACGGTTTCTTCCCTTTGCTCCGTATTGGTCATAAGTCTTTCGATCTTCGGGTCTCGTGCTCCGAGGACTTCAACCCACACTCCTGGCATGCTCCCTGACACGTTTTCCGGAGGTATAGGTCGGGAAGCGAGCTCGTTGGATGGAGAACTGTGGTGCGACCCAAAACGGTTCAAAAGATGGCCGAAGCTTCCAACGAGTGGCGAACGCTCGTCCGGTGTCAGAAACCACTGGAAATGCACTTGCAGCGAAGGAAACGGGCTGAGCTCGAGGACTTCCGGTGCTCGTCCCAAGAAAACGCGAGCGGGAATGCCCCGGACTCAGTTTTCTCGTCCTGGGGTAAAAAGCGGTCCCCCGACGGTTTCTTCCCTTTGCTCCGTATTGGTCATAAGTCTTTCGATGTTCGGGTCTCGTGCTCCGAGGACTTCAACCCACACTCCTGGCATGCTCCCTGACACGTTTTCCGGAGGTATAGGTCGGGAAGCGAGCTCGTTGGAGGGAGAACTGTGGTGCGACCCAAAACGGTCCAAAAGATGGCCGAAGCTTCCAACGAGTGGCGAACGCTCGTCCGGTGTCAGAAACCACTGCAAATGCACTTGCAGCGAAGGAAACGGGCTGAGCTCGAGGACTTCCGGTGCTCGTCCCAAGAAAACGCGAGCGGGAATGCCCCGGACTCAGTTTTCTCGTCCTGGGGTAAAAAGCGGTCCCCCGACGGTTTCTTCCCTTTGTTCCGTATTGGTCATAAGTCTTTCGATCTTCGGGTCTCGTGCTCCGAGGACTTCAACCCACACTCCTGGCATGCTCCCTGACACGTTTTCCGGAGGTATAGGTCGGGAAGCGAGCTCGTTGGAGGGAGAACTGTGGTGCGACCCAAAACGGTCCAAAAGATGGCCGAAGCTTCCAACGAGTGGCGAACGCTCGTCCGGTGTCAGAAACCACTGGAAATGCACTTGCAGCGAAGGAAACGGGCTGAGCTCGAGGACTTCCGGTGCTCGTCCCAAGAAAACGCGAGCGGGAATGCCCCGGACTCAGTTTTCTCGTCCTGGGGTAAAAAGCGGTCCCCCGACGGTTTCTTCCCTTTGCTCCGTATTGGTCATAAGTCTTTCGATCTTCGGGTCTCGTGCTCCGAGGACTTCAACCCACACTCCTGGCATGCTCCCTGACACGTTTTCCGGAGGTATAGGTCGGGAAGCGAGCTCGTTGGAGGGAGAACTGTGGTGCGACCCAAAACGGTCCAAAAGATGGCCGAAGCTTCCAACGAGTGGCGAACGCTCGTCCGGTGTCAGAAACCACTGCAAATGCACTTGCAGCGAAGGAAACGGGCTGAGCTCGAGGACTTCCGGTGCTCGTCCCAAGAAAACGCGAGCGGGAATGCCCCGGACTCAGTTTTCTCGTCCTGGGGTAAAAAGCGGTCCCCCGACGGTTTCTTCCCTTTGCTCCGTATTGGTCATAAGTCTTTCGATCTTCGGGTCTCGTGCTCCGAGGACTTCAACCCACACTCCTGGCATGCTCCCTGACACGTTTTCCGGAGGTATAGGTCGGGAAGCGAGCTCGTTGGAGGGAGAACTGTGGTGCGACCCAAAACGGTCCAAAAGATGGCCGAAGCTTCCAACGAGTGGCGAACGCTCGTCCGGTGTCAGAAACCACTGGAAATGCACTTGCAGCGAAGGAAACGGGCTGAGCTCGAGGACTTCCGGTGCTCGTCCCAAGAAAACGCGAGCGGGAATGCCCCGGACTCAGTTTTCTCGTCCTGGGGTAAAAAGCGGTCCCCCGACGGTTTCTTCCCTTTGCTCCGTATTGGTCATAAGTCTTTCGATCTTCGGGTCTCGTGCTCCGAGGACTTCAACCCACCCTCCTGGCATGCTCCCTGACACGTTTTCCGGAGGTATAGGTCGGGAAGCGAGCTCGTTGGAGGGAGAACTGTGGTGCGACCCAAAACGGTCCAAAAGATGGCCGAAGCTTCCAACGAGTGGCGAACGCTCGTCCGGTGTCAGAAACCACTGGAAATGCACTTGCAGCGAAGGAAACGGGCTGAGCTCGAGGACTTCCGGTGCTCGTCCCAAGAAAACGCGAGCGGGAATGCCCCGGACTCAGTTTTCTCGTCCTGGGGTAAAAAGCGGTCCCCCGACGGTTTCTTCCCTTTGCTCCGTATTGGTCATAAGTCTTTCGATCTTCGGGTCTCGTGCTCCGAGGACTTCAACCCACACTCCTGGCATGCTCCCTGACACGTTTTCCGGAGGTATAGGTCGGGAAGCGAGCTCGTTGGATGGAGAACTGTGGTGCGACCCAAAACGGTTCAAAAGATGGCCGAAGCTTCCAACGAGTGGCGAACGCTCGTCCGGTGTCAGAAACCACTGGAAATGCACTTGCAGCGAAGGAAACGGGCTAAGCTCGAGGACTTCCGGTGCTCGTCCCAAGAAAACGCGAGCGGGAATGCCCCGGACTCAGTTTTCTCGTCCTGGGGTAAAAAGCGGTCCCCCGACGGTTTCTTCCCTTTGCTCCGTATTGGTCATAAGTCTTTCGATGTTCGGGTCTCGTGCTCCGAGGACTTCAACCCACACTCCTGGCATGCTCCCTGACACGTTTTCCGGAGGTATAGGTCGGGAAGCGAGCTCGTTGGAGGGAGAACTGTGGTGCGACCCAAAACGGTCCAAAAGATGGCCGAAGCTTCCAACGAGTGGCGAACGCTCGTCCGGTGTCAGAAACCACTGCAAATGCACTTGCAGCGAAGGAAACGGGCTGAGCTCGAGGACTTCCGGTGCTCGTCCCAAGAAAACGCGAGCGGGAATGCCCCGGACTCAGTTTTCTCGTCCTGGGGTAAAAAGCGGTCCCCCGACGGTTTCTTCCCTTTGTTCCGTATTGGTCATAAGTCTTTCGATCTTCGGGTCTCGTGCTCCGAGGACTTCAACCCACACTCCTGGCATGCTCCCTGACACGTTTTCCGGAGGTATAGGTCGGGAAGCGAGCTCGTTGGAGGGAGAACTGTGGTGCGACCCAAAACGGTCCAAAAGATGGCCGAAGCTTCCAACGAGTGGCGAACGCTCGTCCGGTGTCAGAAACCACTGGAAATGCACTTGCAGCGAAGGAAACGGGCTGAGCTCGAGGACTTCCGGTGCTCGTCCCAAGAAAACGCGAGCGGGAATGCCCCGGACTCAGTTTTCTCGTCCTGGGGTAAAAAGCGGTCCCCCGACGGTTTCTTCCCTTTGCTCCGTATTGGTCATAAGTCTTTCGATCTTCGGGTCTCGTGCTCCGAGGACTTCAACCCACACTCCTGGCATGCTCCCTGACACGTTTTCCGGAGGTATAGGTCGGGAAGCGAGCTCGTTGGAGGGAGAACTGTGGTGCGACCCAAAACGGTCCAAAAGATGGCCGAAGCTTCCAACGAGTGGCGAACGCTCGTCCGGTGTCAGAAACCACTGCAAATGCACTTGCAGCGAAGGAAACGGGCTGAGCTCGAGGACTTCCGGTGCTCGTCCCAAGAAAACGCGAGCGGGAATGCCCCGGACTCAGTTTTCTCGTCCTGGGGTAAAAAGCGGTCCCCCGACGGTTTCTTCCCTTTGTTCCGTATTGGTCATAAGTCTTTCGATCTTCGGGTCTCGTGCTCCGAGGACTTCAACCCACACTCCTGGCATGCTCCCTGACACGTTTTCCGGATGTATAGGTCGGGAAGCGAGCTCGTTGGAGGGAGAACTGTGGTGCGACCCAAAACGGTCCAAAAGATGGCCGAAGCTTCCAACGAGTGGCGAACGCTCGTCCGGTGTCAGAAACCACTGGAAATGCACTTGCAGCGAAGGAAACGGGCTGAGCTCGAGGACTTCCGGTGCACGTCCCAAGAAAACGCGAGCGGGAATGCCCCGGACTCAGTTTTCTCGTCCTGGGGTAAAAAGCGGTCCCCCGACGGTTTCTTCCCTTTGCTCCGTATTGGTCATAAGTCTTTCGATCTTCGGGTCTCGTGCTCCGAGGACTTCAACCCACACTCCTGGCATGCTCCCTGACACGTTTTTCGGAGGTATAGGTCGGGAAGCGAGCTCGTTGGAGGGAGAACTGTGGTGCGACCCAAAACGGTCCAAAAGATGGCCGAAGCTTCCAACGAGTGGCGAACGCTCGTCCGGTGTCAGAAACCACTGGAAATGCACTTGCAGCGAAGGAAACGGGCTGAGCTCGAGGACTTCCGGTGCTCGTCCCATGAAAACGCGAGCGAGAATGCCCCGGACTCAGTTTTCTCGTCCTGGGGTAAAAAGCGGTCCCCCGACGGTTTCTTCCCTTTGCTCCGTATTGGTCATAAGTCTTTCGATCTTCGGGTCTCGTGCTCCGAGGACTTCAACCCACACTCCTGGCATGCTCCCTGACACGTTTTCCGGAGGTATAGGTCGGGAAGCGAGCTCGTTGGAGGGAGAACTGTGGTGCGACCCAAAACGGTCCAAAAGATGGCCGAAGCTTCCAACGAGTGGCGAACGCTCGTCCGGTGTCAGAAACCACTGGAAATGCACTTGCAGCGAAGGAAACGGGCTGAGCTCGAGGACTTCCGGTGCTCGTCCCAAGAAAACGCGAGCGGGAATGCCCCGGACTCAGTTTTCTCGTCCTGGGGTAAAAAGCGGTCCCCCGACGGTTTCTTCCCTTTGTTCCGTATTGGTCATAAGTCTTTCGATCTTCGGGTCTCGTGCTCCGAGGACTTCAACCCACACTCCTGGCATGCTCCCTGACACGTTTTCCGGAGGTATAGGTCGGGAAGCGAGCTCGTTGGAGGGAGAACTGTGGTGCGACCCAAAACGGTCCAAAAGATGGCCGAAGCTTCCAACGAGTGGCGAACGCTCGTCCGGTGTCAGAAACCACTTGAAATGCACTTGCAGCGAAGGAAACGGGCTGAGCTCGAGGACTTCCGGTGCACGTCCCAAGAAAACGCGAGCGGGAATGCCCCGGACTCAGTTTTCTCGTCCTGGGGTAAAAAGCGGTCCCCCGACGGTTTCTTCCCTTTGCTCCGTATTGGTCATAAGTCTTTCGATCTTCGGGTCTCGTGCTCCGAGGACTTCAACCCACACTCCTGGCATGCTCCCTGACACGTTTTCCGGAGGTATAGGTCGGGAAGCGAGCTCGTTGGAGGGAGAACTGTGGTGCGACCCAAAACGGTCCAAAAGATGGCCGAAGCTTCCAACGAGTGGCGAACGCTCGTCCGGTGTCAGAAACCACTGGAAATGCACTTGCAGCGAAGGAAACGGGCTGAGCTCGAGGACTTCCGGTGCTCGTCCCAAGAAAACGCGAGCGGGAATGCTCCGGACTCAGTTTTCTCGTCCTGGGGTAAAAAGCGGTCCCCCGACGGTTTCTTCCCTTTGCTCCGTATTGGTCATAAGTCTTTCGATCTTCGGGTCTCGTGCTCCGAGGACTTCAACCCACACTCCTGGCATGCTCCCTGACACGTTTTCCGGAGGTATAGGTCGGGAAGCGAGCTCGTTGGAGGGAGAACTGTGGTGCGACCCAAAACGGTCCAAAAGATGGCCGAAGCTTCCAACGAGTGGCGAACGCTCGTCCGGTGTCAGAAACCACTGGAAATGCACTTGCAGCGAAGGAAACGGGCTGAGCTCGAGGACTTCCGGTGCTCGTCCCAAGAAAACGCGAGCGGGAATGCCCCGGACTCAGTTTTCTCGTCCTGGGGTAAAAAGCGGTCCCCCGACGGTTTCTTCCCTTTGCTCCGTATTGGTCATAAGTCTTTCGATCTTCGGGTCTCGTGCTCCGAGGACTTCAACCCACACTCCTGGCATGCTCCCTGACACGTTTTCCGGAGGTATAGGTCGGGAAGCGAGCTCGTTGGAGGGAGAACTGTGGTGCGACCCAAAACGGTCCAAAAGATGGCCGAAGCTTCCAACGAGTGGCGAACGCTCGTCCGGTGTCAGAAACCACTGCAAATGCACTTGCAGCGAAGGAAATGGGCTGAGCTCGAGGACTTCCGGTGCTCGTCCCAAGAAAACGCGAGCGGGAATGCCCCGGACTCAGTTTTCTCGTCCTGGGGTAAAAAGCGGTCCCCCGACGGTTTCTTCCCTTTGCTCCGTAATTGTCATAAGTCTTTCGATCTTCGGGTCTCGTGCTCCGAGGACTTCAACCCACACTCCTGGCATGCTCCCTGACACGTTTTCCGGAGGTATAGGTCGGGAAGCGAGCTCGTTGGAGGGAGAACTGTGGTGCGACCCAAAACGGTCCAAAAGATGGCCGAAGCTTCCAACGAGTGGCGAACGCTCGTCCGGTGTCAGAAACCACTGGAAATGCACTTGCAGCGAAGGAAACGGGCTGAGCTCGAGGACTTCCGGTGCTCGTCCCAAGAAAACGCGAGCGGGAATGCCCCGGACTCAGTTTTCTCGTCCTGGGGTAAAAAGCGGTCCCCCGACGGTTTCTTCCCTTTGCTCCGTATTGGTCATAAGCCTTTCGATCTTCGGGTCTCGTGCTCCGAGGACTTCAACCCACACTCCTGGCATGCTCCCTGACATGTTTTCCGGAGGTATAGGTCGGGAAGCGAGCTCGTTGGAGGGAGAACTGTGGTGCGACCCAAAACGGTCCAAAAGATGGCCGAAGCTTCCAACGAGTGGCGAACGCTCGTCCGGTGTCAGAAACCACTGGAAATGCACTTGCAGCGAAGGAAACGGGCTGAGCTCGAGGACTTCCGGTGCTCGTCCCAAGAAAACGCGAGCGGGAATGCCCCGGACTCAGTTTTCTCGTCCTGGGGTAAAAAGCGGTCCCCCGACGGTTTCTTCCCTTTGCTCCGTATTGGTCATAAGCCTTTCGATCTTCGGGTCTCGTGCTCCGAGGACTTCAACCCACACTCCTGGCATGCTCCCTGACACGTTTTCCGGAGGTATAGGTCGGGAAGCGTGCTCGTTGGAGGGAGAACTGTGGTGCGACCCAAAACGGTCCAAAAGATGGCCGAAGCTTCCAACGAGTGGCGAACGCTCGTCCGGTGTCAGAAACCACTGGAAATGCACTTGCAGCGAAGGAAACGGGCTGAGCTCGAGGACTTCCGGTGCTCGTCCCAAGAAAACGCGAGCGGGAATGCCCCGGACTCAGTTTTCTCGTCCTGGGGTAAAAAGCGGTCCCCCGACGGTTTCTTCCCTTTGCTCCGTATTGGTCATAAGTCTTTCGATCTTTGGGTCTCGTGCTCCGAGGACTTCAACCCACACTCCTGGCATGCTCCCTGACACGTTTTCCGGAGGTATAGGTCGGGAAGCGAGCTCGTTGGAGGGAGAACTGTGGTGCGACCCAAAACGGTCCAAAAGATGGCCGAAGCTTCCAACGAGTGGCGAACGCTCGTCCGGTGTCAGAAACCACTGGAAATGCACTTGCAGCGAAGGAAACGGGCTGAGCTCGAGGACTTCCGGTGCTCGTCCCAAGAAAACGCGAGCGGGAATGCCCCGGACTCAGTTTTCTCGTCCTGGGGTAAAAACCGGTCCCCCGACGGTTTCTTCCCTTTGCTCCGTATTGGTCATAAGTCTTTCGATCTTCGGGTCTCGTGCTCCGAGGACTTCAACCCACACTCCTGGCATGCTCCCTGACACGTTTTCCGGAGGTATAGGTCGGGAAGCGAGCTCGTTGGAGGGAGAACTGTGGTGCGACCCAAAACGGTCCAAAAGATGGCCGAAGCTTCCAACGAGTGGCGAACGCTCGTCCGGTGTCAGAAACCACTGGAAATGCACTTGCAGCGAAGGAAACGGGCTGAGCTCGAGGACTTCCGGTGCTCGTCCCAAGAAAACGCGAGCGGGAATGCCCCGGACTCAGTTTTCTCGTCCTGGGGTAAAAAGCGGTCCCCCGACGGTTTCTTCCCTTTGCTCCGTATTGGTCATAAGTCTTTCGATCTTCGGGTCTCGTGCTCCGAGGACTTCAACCCACACTCCTGGCATGCTCCCCGACACGTTTTCCGGAGGTATAGGTCGGGAAGCGAGCTCGTTGGAGGGAGAACTGTGGTGCGACCCAAAACGGTCCAAAAGATGGCCGAAGCTTCCAACGAGTGGCGAACGCTCGTCCGGTGTCAGAAACCACTGGAAATGCACTTGCAGCGAAGGAAACGGGCTGAGCTCGAGGACTTCCGGTGCTCGTCCCAAGAAAACGCGAGCGGGAATGCCCCGGACTCAGTTTTCTCGTCCTGGGGTAAAAAGCGGTCCCCCGACGGTTTCTTCCCTTTGCTCCGTATTGGTCATAAGTCTTTCGATCTTCGGGTCTCGTGCTCCGAGGACTTCAACCCACACTCCTGGCATGCTCCCTGACACGTTTTCCGGAGGTATAGGTCGGGAAGCGAGCTCGTTGGAGGGAGAACTGTGGTGCGACCCAAAACGGTCCAAAAGATGGCCGAAGCTTCCAACGAGTTGCGAACGCTCGTCCGGTGTCAGAAACCACTGGAAATGCACTTGCAGCGAAGGAAACGGGCTGAGCTCGAGGACTTCCGGTGCTCGTCCCAAGAAAACGCGAGCGGGAATGCCCCGGACTAAGTTTTCTCGTCCTGGGGTAAAAAGCGGTCCCCCGACGGTTTCTTCCCTTTGCTCCGTATTGGTCATAAGTCTTTCGATCTTCGGGTCTCGTGCTCCGAGGACTTCAACCCACACTCCTGGCATGCTCCCTGACACGTTTTCCGGAGGTATAGGTCGGGAAGCGAGCTCGTTGGAGGGAGAACTGTGGTGCGACCCAAAACGGTCCAAAAGATGGCCGAAGCTTCCAACGAGTGGCGAACGCTCGTCCGGTGTCAGAAACCACTGGAAATGCACTTGCAGCGAAGGAAACGGGCTGAGCTCGAGGACTTCCGGTGCTCGTCCCAAGAAAACGCGAGCGGGAATGCCCCGGACTCAGTTTTCTCGTCCTGGGGTAAAAAGCGGTCCCCCGACGGTTTCTTCCCTTTGCTCCGTATTGGTCATAAGCCTTTCGATCTTCGGGTCTCGTGCTCCGAGGACTTCAACCCACACTCCTGGCATGCTCCCTGACACGTTTTCCGGAGGTATAGGTCGGGAAGCGAGCTCGTTGGAGGGAGAACTGTGGTGCGACCCAAAACGGTCCAAAAGATGGCCGAAGCTTCCAACGAGTGGCGAACGCTCGTCCGGTGTCAGAAACCACTGGAAATGCACTTGCAGCGAAGGAAACGGGCTGAGCTCGAGGACTTCCGGTGCTCGTCCCAAGAAAACGCGAGCGGGAATGCCCCGGACTCAGTTTTCTCGTCCTGGGGTAAAAAGCGGTCCCCCGACGGTTTCTTCCCTTTGCTCCGTATTGGTCATAAGCCTTTCGATCTTCGGGTCTCGTGCTCCGAGGACTTCAACCCACACTCCTGGCATGCTCCCTGACACGTTTTCCGGAGGTATAGGTCGGGAAGCGAGCTCGTTGGAGGGAGAACTGTGGTGCGACCCAAAACGGTCCAAAAGATGGCCGAAGCTTCCAACGAGTGGCGAACGCTCGTCCGGTGTCAGAAACCACTGGAAATGCACTTGCAGCGAAGGAAACGGGCTGAGCTCGAGGACTTCCGGTGCTCGTCCCAAGAAAACGCGAGCGGGAATGCCCCGGACTCAGTTTTCTCGTCCTGGGGTAAAAAGCGGTCCCCCGACGGTTTCTTCCCTTTGCTCCGTATTGGTCATAAGCCTTTCGATCTTCGGGTCTCGTGCTCCGAGGACTTCAACCCACACTCCTGGCATGCTCCCTGACACGTTTTCCGGAGGTATAGGTCGGGAAGCGAGCTCGTTGGAGGGAGAACTGTGGTGCGACCCAAAACGGTCCAAAAGATGGCCGAAGCTTCCAACGAGTGGCGAACGCTCGTCCGGTGTCAGAAACCACTGGAAATGCACTTGCAGCGAAGGAAACGGGCTGAGCTCGAGGACTTCCGGTGCTCGTCCCAAGAAAACGCGAGCGGGAATGCCCCGGACTCAGTTTTCTCGTCCTGGGGTAAAAAGCGGTCCCCCGACGGTTTCTTCCCTTTGCTCCGTATTGGTCATAAGCCTTTCGATCTTCGGGTCTCGTGCTCCGAGGACTTCAACCCACACTCCTGGCATGCTCCCTGACACGTTTTCCGGAGGTATAGGTCGGGAAGCGAGCTCGTTGGAGGGAGAACTGTGGTGCGACCCAAAACGGTCCAAAAGATGGCCGAAGCTTCCAACGAGTGGCGAACGCTCGTCCGGTGTCAGAAACCACTGGAAATGCACTTGCAGCGAAGGAAACGGGCTGAGCTCGAGGACTTCCGGTGCTCGTCCCAAGAAAACGCGAGCGGGAATGCCCCGGACTCAGTTTTCTCGTCCTGGGGTAAAAAGCGGTCCCCCGACGGTTTCTTCCCTTTGCTCCGTATTGGTCATAAGCCTTTCGATCTTCGGGTCTCGTGCTCCGAGGACTTCAACCCACACTCCTGGCATGCTCCCTGACACGTTTTCCGGAGGTATAGGTCGGGAAGCGAGCTCGTTGGAGGGAGAACTGTGGTGCGACCCAAAACGGTCCAAAAGATGGCCGAAGCTTCCAACGAGTGGCGAACGCTCGTCCGGTGTCAGAAACCACTGGAAATGCACTTGCAGCGAAGGAAACGGGCTGAGCTCGAGGACTTCCGGTGCTCGTCCCAAGAAAACGCGAGCGGGAATGCCCCGGACTCAGTTTTCTCGTCCTGGGGTAAAAAGCGGTCCCCCGACGGTTTCTTCCCTTTGCTCCGTATTGGTCATAAGCCTTTCGATCTTCGGGTCTCGTGCTCCGAGGACTTCAACCCACACTCCTGGCATGCTCCCTGACACGTTTTCCGGAGGTATAGGTCGGGAAGCGAGCTCGTTGGAGGGAGAACTGTGGTGCGACCCAAAACGGTCCAAAAGATGGCCGAAGCTTCCAACGAGTGGCGAACGCTCGTCCGGTGTCAGAAACCACTGGAAATGCATTTGCAGCGAAGGAAACGGGCTGAGCTCGAGGACTTCCGGTGCTCGTCCCAAGAAAACGCGAGCGGGAATGCCCCGGACTCAGTTTTCTCGTCCTGGGGTAAAAAGCGGTCCCCCGACGGTTTCTTCCCTTTGCTCCGTATTGGTCATAAGCCTTTCGATCTTCGGGTCTCGTGCTCCGAGGACTTCAACCCACACTCCTGGCATGCTCCCTGACACGTTTTCCGGAGGTATAGGTCGGGAAGCGAGCTCGTTGGAGGGAGAACTGTGGTGCGACCCAAAACGGTCCAAAAGATGGCCGAAGCTTCCAACGAGTGGCGAACGCTCGTCCGGTGTCAGAAACCACTGGAAATGCACTTGCAGCGAAGGAAACGGGCTGAGCTCGAGGACTTCCGGTGCTCGTCCCAAGAAAACGCGAGCGGGAATGCCCCGGACTCAGTTTTCTCGTCCTGGGGTAAAAAGCGGTCCTCCGACGGTTTCTTCCCTTTGCTCCGTATTGGTCATAAGTCTTTCGATCTTCGGGTCTCGTGCTCCGAGGACTTCAACCCACACTCCTGGCATGCTCCTTGACACGTTTTCCGGAGGTATAGGTCGGGAAGCGAGCTCGTTGGAGGGAGAACTGTGGTGCGACCCAAAACGGTCCAAAAGATGGCCGAAGCTTCCAACGAGTTGCGAACGCTCGTCCGGTGTCAGAAACCACTGGAAATGCACTTGCAGCGAAGGAAACGGGCTGAGCTCGAGGACTTCCGGTGCTCGTCCCAAGAAAACGCGAGCGGGAATGCCCCGGACTAAGTTTTCTCGTTCTGGGGTAAAAAGCGGTCCCCCGACGGTTTCTTCCCTTTGCTCCGTATTGGTCATAAGTCTTTCGATCTTCGGGTCTCGTGCTCCGAGGACTTCAACCCACACTCCTGGCATGCTCCCTGACACGTTTTCCGGAGGTATAGGTCGGGAAGCGAGCTCGTTGGAGGGAGAACTGTGGTGCGACCCAAAACGGTCCAAAAGATGGCCGAAGCTTCCAACGAGTGGCGAACGCTCGTCCGGTGTCAGAAACCACTGGAAATGCACTTGCAGCGAAGGAAACGGGCTGAGCTCGAGGACTTCCGGTGATCGTCCCAAGAAAACGCGAGCGGGAATGCCCCGGACTCAGTTTTCTCGTCCTGGGGTAAAAAGCGGTCCCCCGACGGTTTCTTCCCTTTGCTCCGTATTGGTCATAAGCCTTTCGATCTTCGGGTCTCGTGCTCCGAGGACTTCAACCCACACTCCTGGCATGCTCCCTGACACGTTTTCCGGAGGTATAGGTCGGGAAGCGAGCTCGTTGGAGGGAGAACTGTGGTGCGACCCAAAACGGTCCAAAAGATGGCCGAAGCTTCCAACGAGTGGCGAACGCTCGTCCGGTGTCAGAAACCACTGGAAATGCACTTGCAGCGAAGGAAACGGGCTGAGCTCGAGGACTTCCGGTGCTCGTCCCAAGAAAACGCGAGCGGGAATGCCCCGGACTCAGTTTTCTCGTCCTGGGGTAAAAAGCGGTCCCCCGACGGTTTCTTCCCTTTGCTCCGTATTGGTCATAAGCCTTTCGATCTTCGGGTCTCGTGCTCCGAGGACTTCAACCCACACTCCTGGCATGCTCCCTGACACGTTTTCCGGAGGTATAGGTCGGGAAGCGAGCTCGTTGGAGGGAGAACTGTGGTGCGACCCAAAACGGTCCAAAAGATGGCCGAAGCTTCCAACGAGTGGCGAACGCTCGTCCGGTGTCAGAAACCACTGGAAATGCACTTGCAGCGAAGGAAACGGGCTGAGCTCGAGGACTTCCGGTGCTCGTCCCAAGAAAACGCGAGCGGGAATGCCCCGGACTCAGTTTTCTCGTCCTGGGGTAAAAAGCGGTCCCCCGACGGTTTCTTCCCTTTGCTCCGTATTGGTCATAAGCCTTTCGATCTTCGGGTCTCGTGCTCCGAGGACTTCAACCCACACTCCTGGCATGCTCCCTGACACGTTTTCCGGAGGTATAGGTCGGGAAGCGAGCTCGTTGGAGGGAGAACTGTGGTGCGACCCAAAACGGTCCAAAAGATGGCCGAAGCTTCCAACGAGTGGCGAACGCTCGTCCGGTGTCAGAAACCACTGGAAATGCACTTGCAGCGAAGGAAACGGGCTGAGCTCGAGGACTTCCGGTGCTCGTCCCAAGAAAACGCGAGCGGGAATGCCCCGGACTCAGTTTTCTCGTCCTGGGGTAAAAAGCGGTCCTCCGACGGTTTCTTCCCTTTGCTCCGTATTGGTCATAAGTCTTTCGATCTTCGGGTCTCGTGCTCCGAGGACTTCAACCCACACTCCTGGCATGCTCCCTGACACGTTTTCCGGAGGTATAGGTCGGGAAGCGAGCTCGTTGGAGGGAGAACTGTGGTGCGACCCAAAACGGTCCAAAAGATGGCCGAAGCTTCCAACGAGTTGCGAACGCTCGTCCGGTGTCAGAAACCACTGGAAATGCACTTGCAGCGAAGGAAACGGGCTGAGCTCGAGGACTTCCGGTGCTCGTCCCAAGAAAACGCGAGCGGGAATGCCCCGGACTAAGTTTTCTCGTTCTGGGGTAAAAAGCGGTCCCCCGACGGTTTCTTCCCTTTGCTCCGTATTGGTCATAAGTCTTTCGATCTTCGGGTCTCGTGCTCCGAGGACTTCAACCCACACTCCTGGCATGCTCCCTGACACGTTTTCCGGAGGTATAGGTCGGGAAGCGAGCTCGTTGGAGGGAGAACTGTGGTGCGACCCAAAACGGTCCAAAAGATGGCCGAAGCTTCCAACGAGTGGCGAACGCTCGTCCGGTGTCAGAAACCACTGGAAATGCACTTGCAGCGAAGGAAACGGGCTGAGCTCGAGGACTTCCGGTGATCGTCCCAAGAAAACGCGAGCGGGAATGCCCCGGACTCAGTTTTCTCGTCCTGGGGTAAAAAGCGGTCCCCCGACGGTTTCTTCCCTTTGCTCCGTATTGGTCATAAGCCTTTCGATCTTCGGGTCTCGTGCTCCGAGGACTTCAACCCACACTCCTGGCATGCTCCCTGACACGTTTTCCGGAGGTATAGGTCGGGAAGCGAGCTCGTTGGAGGGAGAACTGTGGTGCGACCCAAAACGGTCCAAAAGATGGCCGAAGCTTCCAACGAGTGGCGAACGCTCGTCCGGTGTCAGAAACCACTGGAAATGCACTTGCAGCGAAGGAAACGGGCTGAGCTCGAGGACTTCCGGTGCTCGTCCCAAGAAAACGCGAGCGGGAATGCCCCGGACTCAGTTTTCTCGTCCTGGGGTAAAAAGCGGTCCCCCGACGGTTTCTTCCCTTTGCTCCGTATTGGTCATAAGCCTTTCGATCTTCGGGTCTCGTGCTCCGAGGACTTCAACCCACACTCCTGGCATGCTCCCTGACACGTTTTCCGGAGGTATAGGTCGGGAAGCGAGCTCGTTGGAGGGAGAACTGTGGTGCGACCCAAAACGGTCCAAAAGATGGCCGAAGCTTCCAACGAGTGGCGAACGCTCGTCCGGTGTCAGAAACCACTGGAAATGCACTTGCAGCGAAGGAAACGGGCTGAGCTCGAGGACTTCCGGTGCTCGTCCCAAGAAAACGCGAGCGGGAATGCCCCGGACTCAGTTTTCTCGTCCTGGGGTAAAAAGCGGTCCCCCGACGGTTTCTTCCCTTTGCTCCGTATTGGTCATAAGCCTTTCGATCTTCGGGTCTCGTGCTCCGAGGACTTCAACCCACACTCCTGGCATGCTCCCTGACACGTTTTCCGGAGGTATAGGTCGGGAAGCGAGCTCGTTGGAGGGAGAACTGTGGTGCGACCCAAAACGGTCCAAAAGATGGCCGAAGCTTCCAACGAGTGGCGAACGCTCGTCCGGTGTCAGAAACCACTGGAAATGCACTTGCAGCGAAGGAAACGGGCTGAGCTCGAGGACTTCCGGTGCTCGTCCCAAGAAAACGCGAGCGGGAATGCCCCGGACTCAGTTTTCTCGTCCTGGGGTAAAAAGCGGTCCCCCGACGGTTTCTTCCCTTTGCTCCGTATTGGTCATAAGCCTTTCGATCTTCGGGTCTCGTGCTCCGAGGACTTCAACCCACACTCCTGGCATGCTCCCTGACACGTTTTCCGGAGGTATAGGTCGGGAAGCGAGCTCGTTGGAGGGAGAACTGTGGTGCGACCCAAAACGGTCCAAAAGATGGCCGAAGCTTCCAACGAGTGGCGAACGCTCGTCCGGTGTCAGAAACCACTGGAAATGCACTTGCAGCGAAGGAAACGGGCTGAGCTCGAGGACTTCCGGTGCTCGTCCCAAGAAAACGCGAGCGGGAATGCCCCGGACTCAGTTTTCTCGTCCTGGGGTAAAAAGCGGTCCCCCGACGGTTTCTTCCCTTTGCTCCGTATTGGTCATAAGCCTTTCGATCTTCGGGTCTCGTGCTCCGAGGACTTCAACCCACACTCCTGGCATGCTCCCTGACACGTTTTCCGGAGGTATAGGTCGGGAAGCGAGCTCGTTGGAGGGAGAACTGTGGTGCGACCCAAAACGGTCCAAAAGATGGCCGAAGCTTCCAACGAGTGGCGAACGCTCGTCCGGTGTCAGAAACCACTGGAAATGCACTTGCAGCGAAGGAAACGGGCTGAGCTCGAGGACTTCCGGTGCTCGTCCCAAGAAAACGCGAGCGGGAATGCCCCGGACTCAGTTTTCTCGTCCTGGGGTAAAAAGCGGTCCCCCGACGGTTTCTTCCCTTTGCTCCGTATTGGTCATAAGCCTTTCGATCTTCGGGTCTCGTGCTCCAAGGACTTCAACCCACACTCCTGGCATGCTCCCTGACACGTTTTCCGGAGGTATAGGTCGGGAAGCGAGCTCGTTGGAGGGAGAACTGTGGTGCGACCCAAAACGGTCCAAAAGATGGCCGAAGCTTCCAACGAGTGGCGAACGCTCGTCCGGTGTCAGAAACCACTGGAAATGCACTTGCAGCGAAGGAAACGGGCTGAGCTCGAGGACTTCCGGTGCTCGTCCCAAGAAAACGCGAGCGGGAATGCCCCGGACTCAGTTTTCTCGTCCTGGGGTAAAAAGCGGTCCCCCGACGGTTTCTTCCCTTTGCTCCGTATTGGTCATAAGCCTTTCGATCTTCGGGTCTCGTGCTCCGAGGACTTCAACCCACACTCCTGGCATGCTCCCTGACACGTTTTCCGGAGGTATAGGTCGGGAAGCGAGCTCGTTGGAGGGAGAACTGTGGTGCGACCCAAAACGGTCCAAAAGATGGCCGAAGCTTCCAACGAGTGGCGAACGCTCGTCCGGTGTCAGAAACCACTGGAAATGCACTTGCAGCGAAGGAAACGGGCTGAGCTCGAGGACTTCCGGTGCTCGTCCCAAGAAAACGCGAGCGGGAATGCCCCGGACTCAGTTTTCTCGTCCTGGGGTAAAAAGCGGTCCCCCGACGGTTTCTTCCCTTTGCTCCGTATTGGTCATAAGCCTTTCGATCTTCGGGTCTCGTGCTCCGAGGACTTCAACCCACACTCCTGGCATGCTCCCTGACACGTTTTCCGGAGGTATAGGTCGGGAAGCGAGCTCGTTGGAGGGAGAACTGTGGTGCGACCCAAAACGGTCCAAAAGATGGCCGAAGCTTCCAACGAGTGGCGAACGCTCGTCCGGTGTCAGAAACCACTGGAAATGCACTTGCAGCGAAGGAAACGGGCTGAGCTCGAGGACTTCCGGTGCTCGTCCCAAGAAAACGCGAGCGGGAATGCCCCGGACTCAGTTTTCTCGTCCTGGGGTAAAAAGCGGTCCCCCGACGGTTTCTTCCCTTTGCTCCGTATTGGTCATAAGCCTTTCGATCTTCGGGTCTCGTGCTCCGAGGACTTCAACCCACACTCCTGGCATGCTCCCTGACACGTTTTCCGGAGGTATAGGTCGGGAAGCGAGCTCGTTGGAGGGAGAACTGTGGTGCGACCCAAAACGGTCCAAAAGATGGCCGAAGCTTCCAACGAGTGGCGAACGCTCGTCCGGTGTCAGAAACCACTGGAAATGCACTTGCAGCGAAGGAAACGGGCTGAGCTCGAGGACTTCCGGTGCTCGTCCCAAGAAAACGCGAGCGGGAATGCCCCGGACTCAGTTTTCTCGTCCTGGGGTAAAAAGCGGTCCCCCGACGGTTTCTTCCCTTTGCTCCGTATTGGTCATAAGCCTTTCGATCTTCGGGTCTCGTGCTCCGAGGACTTCAACCCACACTCCTGGCATGCTCCCTGACACGTTTTCCGGAGGTATAGGTCGGGAAGCGAGCTCGTTGGAGGGAGAACTGTGGTGCGACCCAAAACGGTCCAAAAGATGGCCGAAGCTTCCAACGAGTGGCGAACGCTCGTCCGGTGTCAGAAACCACTGGAAATGCACTTGCAGCGAAGGAAACGGGCTGAGCTCGAGGACTTCCGGTGCTCGTCCCAAGAAAACGCGAGCGGGAATGCCCCGGACTCAGTTTTCTCGTCCTGGGGTAAAAAGCGGTCCCCCGACGGTTTCTTCCCTTTGCTCCGTATTGGTCATAAGCCTTTCGATCTTCGGGTCTCGTGCTCCGAGGACTTCAACCCACACTCCTGGCATGCTCCCTGACACGTTTTCCGGAGGTATAGGTCGGGAAGCGAGCTCGTTGGAGGGAGAACTGTGGTGCGACCCAAAACGGTCCAAAAGATGGCCGAAGCTTCCAACGAGTGGCGAACGCTCGTCCGGTGTCAGAAACCACTGGAAATGCACTTGCAGCGAAGGAAACGGGCTGAGCTCGAGGACTTCCGGTGCTCGTCCCAAGAAAACGCGAGCGGGAATGCCCCGGACTCAGTTTTCTCGTCCTGGGGTAAAAAGCGGTCCCCCGACGGTTTCTTCCCTTTGCTCCGTATTGGTCATAAGCCTTTCGATCTTCGGGTCTCGTGCTCCGAGGACTTCAACCCACACTCCTGGCATGCTCCCTGACACGTTTTCCGGAGGTATAGGTCGGGAAGCGAGCTCGTTGGAGGGAGAACTGTGGTGCGACCCAAAACGGTCCAAAAGATGGCCGAAGCTTCCAACGAGTGGCGAACGCTCGTCCGGTGTCAGAAACCACTGGAAATGCACTTGCAGCGAAGGAAACGGGCTGAGCTCGAGGACTTCCGGTGCTCGTCCCAAGAAAACGCGAGCGGGAATGCCCCGGACTCAGTTTTCTCGTCCTGGGGTAAAAAGCGGTCCCCCGACGGTTTCTTCCCTTTGCTCCGTATTGGTCATAAGCCTTTCGATCTTCGGGTCTCGTGCTCCGAGGACTTCAACCCACACTCCTGGCATGCTCCCTGACACGTTTTCCGGAGGTATAGGTCGGGAAGCGAGCTCGTTGGAGGGAGAACTGTGGTGCGACCCAAAACGGTCCAAAAGATGGCCGAAGCTTCCAACGAGTGGCGAACGCTCGTCCGGTGTCAGAAACCACTGGAAATGCACTTGCAGCGAAAGAAACGGGCTGAGCTCGAGGACTTCCGGTGCTCGTCCCAAGAAAACGCGAGCGGGAATGCCCCGGACTCAGTTTTCTCGTCCTGGGGTAAAAAGCGGTCCCCCGACGGTTTCTTCCCTTTGCTCCGTATTGGTCATAAGCCTTTCGATCTTCGGGTCTCGTGCTCCGAGGACTTCAACCCACACTCCTGGCATGCTCCCTGACACGTTTTCCGGAGGTATAGGTCGGGAAGCGAGCTCGTTGGAGGGAGAACTGTGGTGCGACCCAAAACGGTCCAAAAGATGGCCGAAGCTTCCAACGAGTGGCGAACGCTCGTCCGGTGTCAGAAACCACTGGAAATGCACTTGCAGCGAAGGAAACGGGCTGAGCTCGAGGACTTCCGGTGCTCGTCCCAAGAAAACGCGAGCGGGAATGCCCCGGACTCAGTTTTCTCGTCCTGGGGTAAAAAGCGGTCCCCCGACGGTTTCTTCCCTTTGCTCCGTATTGGTCATAAGCCTTTCGATCTTCGGGTCTCGTGCTCCGAGGACTTCAACCCACACTCCTGGCATGCTCCCTGACACGTTTTCCGGAGGTATAGGTCGGGAAGCGAGCTCGTTGGAGGGAGAACTGTGGTGCGACCCAAAACGGTCCAAAAGATGGCCGAAGCTTCCAACGAGTGGCGAACGCTCGTCCGGTGTCAGAAACCACTGGAAATGCACTTGCAGCGAAGGAAACGGGCTGAGCTCGAGGACTTCCGGTGCTCGTCCCAAGAAAACGCGAGCGGGAATGCCCCGGACTCAGTTTTCTCGTCCTGGGGTAAAAAGCGGTCCCCCGACGGTTTCTTCCCTTTGCTCCGTATTGGTCATAAGCCTTTCGATCTTCGGGTCTCGTGCTCCGAGGACTTCAACCCACACTCCTGGCATGCTCCCTGACACGTTTTCCGGAGGTATAGGTCGGGAAGCGAGCTCGTTGGAGGGAGAACTGTGGTGCGACCCAAAACGGTCCAAAAGATGGCCGAAGCTTCCAACGAGTGGCGAACGCTCGTCCGGTGTCAGAAACCACTGGAAATGCACTTGCAGCGAAGGAAACGGGCTGAGCTCGAGGACTTCCGGTGCTCGTCCCAAGAAAACGCGAGCGGGAATGCCCCGGACTCAGTTTTCTCGTCCTGGGGTAAAAAGCGGTCCCCCGACGGTTTCTTCCCTTTGCTCCGTATTGGTCATAAGCCTTTCGATCTTCGGGTCTCGTGCTCCGAGGACTTCAACCCACACTCCTGGCATGCTCCCTGACACGTTTTCCGGAGGTATAGGTCGGGAAGCGAGCTCGTTGGAGGGAGAACTGTGGTGCGACCCAAAACGGTCCAAAAGATGGCCGAAGCTTCCAACGAGTGGCGAACGCTCGTCCGGTGTCAGAAACCACTGGAAATGCACTTGCAGCGAAGGAAACGGGCTGAGCTCGAGGACTTCCGGTGCTCGTCCCAAGAAAACGCGAGCGGGAATGCCCCGGACTCAGTTTTCTCGTCCTGGGGTAAAAAGCGGTCCCCCGACGGTTTCTTCCCTTTGCTCCGTATTGGTCATAAGCCTTTCGATCTTCGGGTCTCGTGCTCCGAGGACTTCAACCCACACTCCTGGCATGCTCCCTGACACGTTTTCCGGAGGTATAGGTCGGGAAGCGAGCTCGTTGGAGGGAGAACTGTGGTGCGACCCAAAACGGTCCAAAAGATGGCCGAAGCTTCCAACGAGTGGCGAACGCTCGTCCGGTGTCAGAAACCACTGGAAATGCACTTGCAGCGAAGGAAACGGGCTGAGCTCGAGGACTTCCGGTGCTCGTCCCAAGAAAACGCGAGCGGGAATGCCCCGGACTCAGTTTTCTCGTCCTGGGGTAAAAAGCGGTCCCCCGACGGTTTCTTCCCTTTGCTCCGTATTGGTCATAAGCCTTTCGATCTTCGGGTCTCGTGCTCCGAGGACTTCAACCCACACTCCTGGCATGCTCCCTGACACGTTTTCCGGAGGTATAGGTCGGGAAGCGAGCTCGTTGGAGGGAGAACTGTGGTGCGACCCAAAACGGTCCAAAAGATGGCCGAAGCTTCCAACGAGTGGCGAACGCTCGTCCGGTGTCAGAAACCACTGGAAATGCACTTGCAGCGAAGGAAACGGGCTGAGCTCGAGGACTTCCGGTGCTCGTCCCAAGAAAACGCGAGCGGGAATGCCCCGGACTCAGTTTTCTCGTCCTGGGGTAAAAAGCGGTCCCCCGACGGTTTCTTCCCTTTGCTCCGTATTGGTCATAAGCCTTTCGATCTTCGGGTCTCGTGCTCCGAGGACTTCAACCCACACTCCTGGCATGCTCCCTGACACGTTTTCCGGAGGTATAGGTCGGGAAGCGAGCTCGTTGGAGGGAGAACTGTGGTGCGACCCAAAACGGTCCAAAAGATGGCCGAAGCTTCCAACGAGTGGCGAACGCTCGTCCGGTGTCAGAAACCACTGGAAATGCACTTGCAGCGAAGGAAACGGGCTGAGCTCGAGGACTTCCGGTGCTCGTCCCAAGAAAACGCGAGCGGGAATGCCCCGGACTCAGTTTTCTCGTCCTGGGGTAAAAAGCGGTCCCCCGACGGTTTCTTCCCTTTGCTCCGTATTGGTCATAAGCCTTTCGATCTTCGGGTCTCGTGCTCCGAGGACTTCAACCCACACTCCTGGCATGCTCCCTGACACGTTTTCCGGAGGTATAGGTCGGGAAGCGAGCTCGTTGGAGGGAGAACTGTGGTGCGACCCAAAACGGTCCAAAAGATGGCCGAAGCTTCCAACGAGTGGCGAACGCTCGTCCGGTGTCAGAAACCACTGGAAATGCACTTGCAGCGAAAGAAACGGGCTGAGCTCGAGGACTTCCGGTGCTCGTCCCAAGAAAACGCGAGCGGGAATGCCCCGGACTCAGTTTTCTCGTCCTGGGGTAAAAAGCGGTCCCCCGACGGTTTCTTCCCTTTGCTCCGTATTGGTCATAAGCCTTTCGATCTTCGGGTCTCGTGCTCCGAGGACTTCAACCCACACTCCTGGCATGCTCCCTGACACGTTTTCCGGAGGTATAGGTCGGGAAGCGAGCTCGTTGGAGGGAGAACTGTGGTGCGACCCAAAACGGTCCAAAAGATGGCCGAAGCTTCCAACGAGTGGCGAACGCTCGTCCGGTGTCAGAAACCACTGGAAATGCACTTGCAGCGAAGGAAACGGGCTGAGCTCGAGGACTTCCGGTGCTCGTCCCAAGAAAACGCGAGCGGGAATGCCCCGGACTCAGTTTTCTCGTCCTGGGGTAAAAAGCGGTCCCCCGACGGTTTCTTCCCTTTGCTCCGTATTGGTCATAAGCCTTTCGATCTTCGGGTCTCGTGCTCCGAGGACTTCAACCCACACTCCTGGCATGCTCCCTGACACGTTTTCCGGAGGTATAGGTCGGGAAGCGAGCTCGTTGGAGGGAGAACTGTGGTGCGACCCAAAACGGTCCAAAAGATGGCCGAAGCTTCCAACGAGTGGCGAACGCTCGTCCGGTGTCAGAAACCACTGGAAATGCACTTGCAGCGAAGGAAACGGGCTGAGCTCGAGGACTTCCGGTGCTCGTCCCAAGAAAACGCGAGCGGGAATGCCCCGGACTCAGTTTTCTCGTCCTGGGGTAAAAAGCGGTCCCCCGACGGTTTCTTCCCTTTGCTCCGTATTGGTCATAAGTCTTTCGATCTTCGGGTCTCGTGCGCCGAGGACTTCAACCCACACTCCTGGCATGCTCCCTGACACGTTTTCCGGAGGTATAGGTCGGGAAGCGAGCTTGTTGGAGGGAGAACTGTGGTGCGACCCAAAACGGTCCAAAAGATGGCCGAAGCTTCCAACGAGTGGCGAACGCTCGTCCGGTGTCAGAAACCACTGGAAATGCACTTGCAGCGAAGGAAACGGGCTGAGCTCGAGGACTTCCGGTGCTCGTCCCAAGAAAACGCGAGCGGGAATGCCCCGGACTCAGTTTTCTCGTCCTGGGGTAAAAAGCGGTCCCCCGACGGTTTCTTCCCTTTGCTCCGTATTGGTCATAAGTCTTTCGATCTTCGGGTCTCGTGCTCCGAGGACTTCAACCCACACTCCTGGCATGCTCCCTGACACGTTTTCCGGAGGTATAGGTCGGGAAGCGAGCTCGTTGGAGGGAGAACTGTGGTGCGACCCAAAACGGTCCAAAAGATGGCCGAAGCTTCCAACGAGTGGCGAACGCTCGTCCGGTGTCAGAAACCACTGGAAATGCACTTGCAGCGAAGGAAACGGGCTGAGCTCGAGGACTTCCGGTGCTCGTCCCAAGAAAACGCGAGCGGGAATGCCCCGGACTCAGTTTTCTCGTCCTGGGGTAAAAAGCGGTCCCCCGACGGTTTCTTCCCTTTGCTCCGTATTGGTCATAAGTCTTTCGATCTTCGGGTCTCGTGCTCCGAGGACTTCAACCCACACTCCTAGCATGCTCCCTGACACGTTTTCCGGAGGTATAGGTCGGGAAGCGAGCTCGTTGGAGGGAGAACTGTGGTGCGACCCAAAACGGTCCAAAAGATGGCCGAAGCTTCCAACGAGTGGCGAACGCTCGTCCGGTGTCAGAAACCACTGGAAATGCACTTGCAGCGAAGGAAACGGGCTGAGCTCGAGGACTTCCAGTGCTCGTCCCAAGAAAACGCGAGCGGGAATGCCCCGGACTCAGTTTTCTCGTCCTGGGGTAAAAAGCGGTCCCCCGACGGTTTCTTCCCTTTGCTCCGTATTGGTCATAAGTCGTTCGATCTTCGGGTCTCGTGCTCCGAGGACTTCAACCCACGCTCCTGGCATGCTCCCTGACACGTTTTCCGGAGGTATAGGTCGGGAAGCGAGCTCGTTGGAGGGAGAACTGTGGTGCGACCCAAAACGGTCCAAAAGATGGCCGAAGCTTCCAACGAGTGGCGAACGCTCGTCCGGTGTCAGAAACCACTGGAAATGCACTTGCAGCGAAGGAAACGGGCTGAGCTCGAGGACTTCCGGTGCTCGTCCCAAGAAAACGCGAGCGGGAATGCCCCGGACTCAGTTTTCTCGTCCTGGGGTAAAAAGCGGTCCCCCGACGGTTTCTTCCCTTTGCTCCGTATTGGTCATAAGTCTTTGGATCTTCGGGTCTCGTGCTCCGAGGACTTCAACCCACACTCCTGGCATGCTCCCTGACACGTTTTCCGGAGGTATAGGTCGGGAAGCGAGCTCGTTGGAGGGAGAACTGTGGTGCGACCCAAAACGGTCCAAAAGATGGCCGAAGCTTCCAACGAGTGGCGAACGCTCGTCCGGTGTCAGAAACCACTGGAAATGCACTTGCAGCGAAGGAAACGGGCTGAGCTCGAGGACTTCCGGTGCTCGTCCCAAGAAAACGCGAGCGGGAATGCCCCGGACTCAGTTTTCTCGTCCTGGGGTAAAAAGCGGTCCCCCGACGGTTTCTTCCCTTTGCTCCGTATTGGTCATAAGTCTTTCGATCTTCGGGTCTCGTGCTCCGAGGACTTCAACCCACACTCCTGGCATGCTCCCTGACACGTTTTCCGGAGGTATAGGTCGGGAAGCGAGCTCGTTGGAGGGAGAACTGTGGTGCGACCCAAAACGGTCCAAAAGATGGCCGAAGCTTCCAACGAGTGGCGAACGCTCGTCCGGTGTCAGAAACCACTGGAAATGCACTTGCAGCGAAGGAAACGGGCTGAGCTCGAGGACTTCCGGTGCTCGTCCCAAGAAAACGCGAGCGGGAATGCCCCGGACTCAGTTTTCTCGTCCTGGGGTAAAAAGCGGTCCCCCGACGGTTTCTTCCCTTTGCTCCGTATTGGTCATAAGTCTTTCGATCTTCGGGTCTCGTGCTCCGAGGACTTCAACCCACACTCCTGGCATGCTCCCTGACACGTTTTCCGGAGGTATAGGTCGGGAAGAGAGCTCGTTGGAGGGAGAACTGTGGTGCGACCCAAAACGGTCCAAAAGATGGCCGAAGCTTCCAACGAGTGGCGAACGCTCGTCCGGTGTCAGAAACCACTGGAAATGCACTTGCAGCGAAGGAAACGGGCTGAGCTCGAGAACTTCCGGTGCTCGTCCCAAGAAAACGCGAGCGGGAATGCCCCGGACTCAGTTTTCTCGACCTGGGGTAAAAAGCGGTCCCCCGACGGTTTCTTCCCTTTGCTCCGTATTGGTCATAAGCCTTTCGATCTTCGGGTCTCGTGCTCCGAGGACTTCAACCCACACTCCTAGCATGCTCCCTGACACGTTTTCCGGAGGTATAGGTCGGGAAGCGAGCTCGTTGGAGGGAGAACTGTGGTGCGACCCAAAACGGTCCAAAAGATGGCCGAAGCTTCCAACGAGTGGCGAACGCTCGTCCGGTGTCAGAAACCACTGGAAATGCACTTGCAGGGAAGGAAACGGGCTGAGCTCGAGGACTTCCAGTGCTCGTCCCAAGAAAACGCGAGCGGGAATGCCCCGGACTCAGTTTTCTCGTCCTGGGGTAAAAAGCGGTCCCCCGACGGTTTCTTCCCTTTGCTCCGTATTGGTCATAAGTCGTTCGATCTTCGGGTCTCGTGCTCCGAGGACTTCAACCCACGCTCCTGGCATGCTCCCTGACACGTTTTCCGGAGGTATAGGTCGGGAAGCGAGCTCGTTGGAGGGAGAACTGTGGTGCGACCCAAAACGGTCCAAAAGATGGCCGAAGCTTCCAACGAGTGGCGAACGCTCGTCCGGTGTCAGAAACCACTGGAAATGCACTTGCAGCGAAGGAAACGGGCTGAGCTCGAGGACTTCCGGTGCTCGTCCCAAGAAAACGCGAGCGGGAATGCCCCGGACTCAGTTTTCTCGTCCTGGGGTAAAAAGCGGTCCCCCGACGGTTTCTTCCCTTTGCTCCGTATTGGTCATAAGTCTTTGGATCTTCGGGTCTCGTGCTCCGAGGACTTCAACCCACACTCCTGGCATGCTCCCTGACACGTTTTCCGGAGGTATAGGTCGGGAAGCGAGCTCGTTGGAGGGAGAACTGTGGTGCGACCCAAAACGGTCCAAAAGATGGCCGAAGCTTCCAACGAGTGGCGAACGCTCGTCCGGTGTCAGAAACCACTGGAAATGCACTTGCAGCGAAGGAAACGGGCTGAGCTCGAGGACTTCCGGTGCTCGTCCCAAGAAAACGCGAGCGGGAATGCCCCGGACTCAGTTTTCTCGTCCTGGGGTAAAAAGCGGTCCCCCGACGGTTTCTTCCCTTTGCTCCGTATTGGTCATAAGCCTTTCGATCTTCGGGTCTCGTGCTCCGAGGACTTCAACCCACACTCCTGGCATGCTCCCTGACACGTTTTCCGGAGGTATAGGTCGGGAAGCGAGCTCGTTGGAGGGAGAACTGTGGTGCGACCCAAAACGGTCCAAAAGATGGCCGAAGCTTCCAACGAGTGGCGAACGCTCGTCCGGTGTCAGAAACCACTGGAAATGCACTTGCAGCGAAGGAAACGGGCTGAGCTCGAGGACTTCCGGTGCTCGTCCCAAGAAAACGCGAGCGGGAATGCCCCGGACTCAGTTTTCTCGTCCTGGGGTAAAAAGCGGTCCCCCGACGGTTTCTTCCCTTTGCTCCGTATTGGTCATAAGCCTTTCGATCTTCGGGTCTCGTGCTCCGAGGACTTCAACCCACACTCCTGGCATGCTCCCTGACACGTTTTCCGGAGGTATAGGTCGGGAAGCGAGCTCGTTGGAGGGAGAACTGTGGTGCGACCCAAAACGGTCCAAAAGATGGCCGAAGCTTCCAACGAGTGGCGAACGCTCGTCCGGTGTCAGAAACCACTGGAAATTCACTTGCAGCGAAGGAAACGGGCTGAGCTCGAGAACTTCCGGTGCTCGTCCCAAGAAAACGCGAGCGGGAATGCCCCGGACTCAGTTTTCTCGTCCTGGGGTAAAAAGCGGTCCCTCGACGGTTTCTTCCCTTTGCTCCGTATTGGTCATAAGCCTTTCGATCTTCGGGTCTCGTGCTCCGAGGACTTCAACCCACACTCCTGGCATGCTCCCTGACACGTTTTCCGGAGGTATAGGTCGGGAAGCGAGCTCGTTGGAGGGAGAACTGTGGTGCGACCCAAAACGGTCCAAAAGATGGCCGAAGCTTCCAACGAGTGGCGAACGCTCGTCCGGTGTCAGAAACCACTGGAAATGCACTTGCAGCGAAAGAAACGGGCTGAGCTCGAGGACTTCCGGTGCTCGTCCCAAGAAAACGCGAGCGGGAATGCCCCGGACTCAGTTTTCTCGTCCTGGGGTAAAAAGCGGTCCCCCGACGGTTTCTTCCCTTTGCTCCGTATTGGTCATAAGCCTTTCGATCTTCGGGTCTCGTGCTCCGAGGACTTCAACCCACACTCCTGGCATGCTCCCTGACACGTTTTCCGGAGGTATAGGTCGGGAAGCGAGCTCGTTGGAGGGAGAACTGTGGTGCGACCCAAAACGGTCCAAAAGATGGCCGAAGCTTCCAACGAGTGGCGAACGCTCGTCCGGTGTCAGAAACCACTGGAAATGCACTTGCAGCGAAGGAAACGGGCTGAGCTCGAGGACTTCCGGTGCTCGTCCCAAGAAAACGCGAGCGGGAATGCCCCGGACTCAGTTTTCTCGTCCTGGGGTAAAAAGCGGTCCCCCGACGGTTTCTTCCCTTTGCTCCGTATTGGTCATAAGCCTTTCGATCTTCGGGTCTCGTGCTCCGAGGACTTCAACCCACACTCCTGGCATGCTCCCTGACACGTTTTCCGGAGGTATAGGTCGGGAAGCGAGCTCGTTGGAGGGAGAACTGTGGTGCGACCCAAAACGGTCCAAAAGATGGCCGAAGCTTCCAACGAGTGGCGAACGCTCGTCCGGTGTCAGAAACCACTGGAAATGCACTTGCAGCGAAGGAAACGGGCTGAGCTCGAGGACTTCCGGTGCTCGTCCCAAGAAAACGCGAGCGGGAATGCCCCGGACTCAGTTTTCTCGTCCTGGGGTAAAAAGCGGTCCCCCGACGGTTTCTTCCCTTTGCTCCGTATTGGTCATAAGCCTTTCGATCTTCGGGTCTCGTGCTCCGAGGACTTCAACCCACACTCCTGGCATGCTCCCTGACACGTTTTCCGGAGGTATAGGTCGGGAAGCGAGCTCGTTGGAGGGAGAACTGTGGTGCGACCCAAAACGGTCCAAAAGATGGCCGAAGCTTCCAACGAGTGGCGAACGCTCGTCCGGTGTCAGAAACCACTGGAAATGCACTTGCAGCGAAGGAAACGGGCTGAGCTCGAGGACTTCCGGTGCTCGTCCCAAGAAAACGCGAGCGGGAATGCCCCGGACTCAGTTTTCTCGTCCTGGGGTAAAAAGCGGTCCCCCGACGGTTTCTTCCCTTTGCTCCGTATTGGTCATAAGCCTTTCGATCTTCGGGTCTCGTGCTCCGAGGACTTCAACCCACACTCCTGGCATGCTCCCTGACACGTTTTCCGGAGGTATAGGTCGGGAAGCGAGCTCGTTGGAGGGAGAACTGTGGTGCGACCCAAAACGGTCCAAAAGATGGCCGAAGCTTCCAACGAGTGGCGAACGCTCGTCCGGTGTCAGAAACCACTGGAAATGCACTTGCAGCGAAGGAAACGGGCTGAGCTCGAGGACTTCCGGTGCTCGTCCCAAGAAAACGCGAGCGGGAATGCCCCGGACTCAGTTTTCTCGTCCTGGGGTAAAAAGCGGTCCCCCGACGGTTTCTTCCCTTTGCTCCGTATTGGTCATAAGTCTTTCGATCTTCGGGTCTCGTGCTCCGAGGACTTCAACCCACACTCCTGGCATGCTCCCTGACACGTTTTCCGGAGGTATAGGTCGGGAAGCGAGCTCGTTGGAGGGAGAACTGTGGTGCGACCCAAAACGGTCCAAAAGATGGGCGAAGCTTCCAACGAGTGGCGAACGCTCGTCCGGTGTCAGAAACCACTGGAAATGCACTTGCAGCGAAGGAAACGGGCTGAGCTCGAGGACTTCCGGTGCTCGTCCCAAGAAAACGCGAGCGGGAATGCCCCGGACTCAGTTTTCTCGTCCTGGGGTAAAAAGCGGTCCCCCGACGGTTTCTTCCCTTTGCTCCGTATTGGTCATAAGTCTTTCGATCTTCGGGTCTCGTGCGCCGAGGACTTCAACCCACACTCCTGGCATGCTCCCTGACACGTTTTCCGGAGGTATAGGTCGGGAAGCGAGCTTGTTGGAGGGAGAACTGTGGTGCGACCCAAAACGGTCCAAAAGATGGCCGAAGCTTCCAACGAGTGGCGAACGCTCGTCCGGTGTCAGAAACCACTGGAAATGCACTTGCAGCGAAGGAAACGGGCTGAGCTCGAGGACTTCCGGTGCTCGTCCCAAGAAAACGCGAGCGGGAATGCCCCGGACTCAGTTTTCTCGTCCTGGGGTAAAAAGCGGTCCCCCGACGGTTTCTTCCCTTTGCTCCGTATTGGTCATAAGTCTTTCGATCTTCGGGTCTCGTGCTCCGAGGACTTCAACCCACACTCCTGGCATGCTCCCTGACACGTTTTCCGGAGGTATAGGTTGGGAAGAGAGCTCGTTGGAGGGAGAACTGTGGTGCGACCCAAAACGGTCCAAAAGATGGCCGAAGCTTCCAACGAGTGGCGAACGCTCGTCCGGTGTCAGAAACCACTGGAAATGCACTTGCAGCGAAGGAAACGGGCTGAGCTCGAGGACTTCCGGTGCTCGTCCCAAGAAAACGCGAGCGGGAATTCCCCGGACTCAGTTTTCTCGTCCTGGGGTAAAAAGCGGTCCCCCGACGGTTTCTTCCCTTTGCTCCGTATTGGTCATAAGTCTTTCGATCTTCGGGTCTCGTGCTCCGAGGACTTCAACCCACACTCCTAGCATGCTCTCTGACACGTTTTCCGGAGGTATAGGTCGGGAAGCGAGCTCGTTGGAGGGAGAACTGTGGTGCGACCCAAAACGGTCCAAAAGATGGCCGAAGCTTCCAACGAGTGGCGAACGCTCGTCCGGTGTCAGAAACCACTGGAAATGCACTTGCAGCGAAGGAAACGGGCTGAGCTCGAGGACTTCCAGTGCTCGTCCCAAGAAAACGCGAGCGGGAATGCCCCGGACTCAGTTTTCTCGTCCTGGGGTAAAAAGCGGTCCCCCGACGGTTTCTTCCCTTTGCTCCGTATTGGTCATAAGTCGTTCGATCTTCGGGTCTCGTGCTCCGAGGACTTCAACCCACGCTCCTGGCATGCTCCCTGACACGTTTTCCGGAGGTATAGGTCGGGAAGCGAGCTCGTTGGAGGGAGAACTGTGGTGCGACCCAAAACGGTCCAAAAGATGGCCGAAGCTTCCAACGAGTGGCGAACGCTCGTCCGGTGTCAGAAACCACTGGAAATGCACTTGCAGCGAAGGAAACGGGCTGAGCTCGAGGACTTCCGGTGCTCGTCCCAAGAAAACGCGAGCGGGAATGCCCCGGACTCAGTTTTCTCGTCCTGGGGTAAAAAGCGGTCCCCCGACGGTTTCTTCCCTTTGCTCCGTATTGGTCATAAGTCTTTGGATCTTCGGGTCTCGTGCTCCGAGGACTTCAACCCACACTCCTGGCATGCTCCCTGACACGTTTTCCGGAGGTATAGGTCGGGAAGCGAGCTCGTTGGAGGGAGAACTGTGGTGCGACCCAAAACGGTCCAAAAGATGGCCGAAGCTTCCAACGAGTGGCGAACGCTCGTCCGGTGTCAGAAACCACTGGAAATGCACTTGCAGCGAAGGAAACGGGCTGAGCTCGAGGACTTCCGGTGCTCGTCCCAAGAAAACGCGAGCGGGAATGCCCCGGACTCAGTTTTCTCGTCCTGGGGTAAAAAGCGGTCCCCCGACGGTTTCTTCCCTTTGCTCCGTATTGGTCATAAGTCTTTCGATCTTCGGGTCTCGTGCTCCGAGGACTTCAACCCACACTCCTGGCATGCTCCCTGACACGTTTTCCGGAGGTATAGGTCGGGAAGCGAGCTCGTTGGAGGGAGAACTGTGGTGCGACCCAAAACGGTCCAAAAGATGGCCGAAGCTTCCAACGAGTGGCGAACGCTCGTCCGGTGTCAGAAACCACTGGAAATGCACTTGCAGCGAAGGAAACGGGCTGAGCTCGAGGACTTCCGGTGCTCGTCCCAAAAAAACGCGAGCGGGAATGCCCCGGACTCAGTTTTCTCGTCCTGGGGTAAAAAGCGGTCCCCCGACGGTTTCTTCCCTTTGCTCCGTATTGGTCATAAGTCTTTCGATCTTCGGGTCTCGTGCTCCGAGGACTTCAACCCACACTCCTGGCATGCTCCCTGACACGTTTTCCGGAGGTATAGGTCGGGAAGAGAGCTCGTTGGAGGGAGAACTGTGGTGCGACCCAAAACGGTCCAAAAGATGGCCGAAGCTTCCAACGAGTGGCGAACGCTCGTCCGGTGTCAGAAACCACTGGAAATGCACTTGCAGCGAAGGAAACGGGCTGAGCTCGAGGACTTCCGGTGCTCGTCCCAAGAAAACGCGAGCGGGAATGCCCCGGACTCAGTTTTCTCGTCCTGGGGTAAAAAGCGGTCCCCCGACGGTTTCTTCCCTTTGCTCCGTATTGGTCATAAGTCTTTCGATCTTCGGGTCTCGTGCTCCGAGGACTTCAACCCACACTCCTAGCATGCTCCCTGACACGTTTTCCGGAGGTATAGGTCGGGAAGCGAGCTCGTTGGAGGGAGAACTGTGGTGCGACCCAAAACGGTCCAAAAGATGGCCGAAGCTTCCAACGAGTGGCGAACGCTCGTCCGGTGTCAGAAACCACTGGAAATGCACTTGCAGGGAAGGAAACGGGCTGAGCTCGAGGACTTCCAGTGCTCGTCCCAAGAAAACGCGAGCGGGAATGCCCCGGACTCAGTTTTCTCGTCCTGGGGTAAAAAGCGGTCCCCCGACGGTTTCTTCCCTTTGCTCCGTATTGGTCATAAGTCGTTCGATCTTCGGGTCTCGTGCTCCGAGGACTTCAACCCACGCTCCTGGCATGCTCCCTGACACGTTTTCCGGAGGTATAGGTCGGGAAGCGAGCTCGTTGGAGGGAGAACTGTGGTGCGACCCAAAACGGTCCAAAAGATGGCCGAAGCTTCCAACGAGTGGTGAACGCTCGTCCGGTGTCAGAAACCACTGGAAATGCACTTGCAGCGAAGGAAACGGGCTGAGCTCGAGGACTTCCGGTGCTCGTCCCAAGAAAACGCGAGCGGGAATGCCCCGGACTCAGTTTTCTCGTCCTGGGGTAAAAAGCGGTCCCCCGACGGTTTCTTCCCTTTGCTCCGTATTGGTCATAAGTCTTTGGATCTTCGGGTCTCGTGCTCCGAGGACTTCAACCCACACTCCTGGCATGCTCCCTGACACGTTTTCCGGAGGTATAGGTCGGGAAGCGAGCTCGTTGGAGGGAGAACTGTGGTGCGACCCAAAACGGTCCAAAAGATGGCCGAAGCTTCCAACGAGTGGCGAACGCTCGTCCGGTGTCAGAAACCACTGGAAATGCACTTGCAGCGAAGGAAACGGGCTGAGCTCGAGGACTTCCGGTGCTCGTCCCAAGAAAACGCGAGCGGGAATGCCCCGGACTCAGTTTTCTCGTCCTGGGGTAAAAAGCGGTCCCCCGACGGTTTCTTCCCTTTGCTCCGTATTGGTCATAAGTCTTTCGATCTTCGGGTCTCGTGCTCCGAGGACTTCAACCCACACTCCTGGCATGCTCCCTGACACGTTTTCCGGAGGTATAGGTCGGGAAGCGAGCTCGTTGGAGGGAGAACTGTGGTGCGACCCAAAACGGTCCAAAAGATGGCCGAAGCTTCCAACGAGTGGCGAACGCTCGTCCGGTGTCAGAAACCACTGGAAATGCACTTGCAGCGAAGGAAACGGGCTGAGCTCGAGGACTTCCGGTGCTCGTCCCAAGAAAACGCGAGCGGGAATGCCCCGGACTCAGTTTTCTCGTCCTGGGGTAAAAAGCGGTCCCCCGACGGTTTCTTCCCTTTGCTCCGTATTGGTCATAAGTCTTTCGATCTTCGGGTCTCGTGCTCCGAGGACTTCAACCCACACTCCTGGCATGCTCCCTGACACGTTTTCCGGAGGTATAGGTCGGGAAGAGAGCTCGTTGGAGGGAGAACTGTGGTGCGACCCAAAACGGTCCAAAAGATGGCCGAAGCTTCCAACGAGTGGCGAACGCTCGTCCGGTGTCAGAAACCACTGGAAATGCACTTGCAGCGAAGGAAACGGGCTGAGCTCGAGGACTTCCGGTGCTCGTCCCAAGAAAACGCGAGCGGGAATGCCCCGGACTCAGTTTTCTCGTCCTGGGGTAAAAAGCGGTCCCCCGACGGTTTCTTCCCTTTGCTCCGTATTGGTCATAAGTCTTTCGATCTTCGGGTCTCGTGCTCCGAGGACTTCAACCCACACTCCTGGCATGCTCCCTGACACGTTTTCCGGAGGTATAGGTCGGGAAGCGAGCTCGTTGGAGGGAGAACTGTGGTGCGACCCAAAACGGTCCAAAAGATGGCCGAAGCTTCCAACGAGTGGCGAACGCTCGTCCGGTGTCAGAAACCACTGGAAATGCACTTGCAGCGAAGGAAACGGGCTGAGCTCGAGGACTTCCGGTGCTCGTCCCAAGAAAACACGAGCGGGAATGCCCCGGACTCAGTTTTCTCGTCCTGGGGTAAAAAGCGGTCCCCCGACGGTTTCTTCCCTTTGCTCCGTATTGGTCATAAGTCGTTCGATCTTCGTGTCTCGTGCTCCGAGGACTTCAACCCACGCTCCTGGCATGCTCCCTGACACGTTTTCCGGAGGTATAGGTCGGGAAGCGAGCTCGTTGGAGGGAGAACTGTGGTGCGACCCAAAACGGTCCAAAAGATGGCCGAAGTTTCCAACGAGTGGCGAACGCTCGTCCGGTGTCAGAAACCACTGGAAATGCACTTGCAGCGAAGGAAACGGGCTGAGCTCGAGGACTTCCAGTGCTCGTCCCAAGAAAACGCGAGCGGGAATGCCCCGGACTCAGTTTTCTCGTCCTGGGGTAAAAAGCGGTCCCCCGACGGTTTCTTCCCTTTGCTCCGTATTGGTCATAAGTCGTTCGATCTTCGGGTCTCGTGCTCCGAGGACTTCAACCCACGCTCCTGGCATGCTCCCTGACACGTTTTCCGGAGGTATAGGTCGGGAAGCGAGCTCGTTGGAGGGAGAACTGTGGTGCGACCCAAAACGGTCCAAAAGATGGCCGAAGCTTCCAACGAGTGGCGAACGCTCGTCCGGTGTCAGAAACCACTGGAAATGCACTTGCAGCGAAGGAAACGGGCTGAGCTCGAGGACTTCCGGTGCTCGTCCCAAGAAAACGCGAGCGGGAATGCCCCGGACTCAGTTTTCTCGTCCTGGGGTAAAAAGCGGTCCCCCGACGGTTTCTTCCCTTTGCTCCGTATTGGTCATAAGTCTTTCGATCTTCGGGTCTCGTGCTCCGAGGACTTCAACCCACACTCCTGGCATGCTCCCTGACACGTTTTCCGGAGGTATAGGTCGGGAAGCGAGCTCGTTGGAGGGAGAACTGTGGTGCGACCCAAAACGGTCCAAAAGATGGCCGAAGCTTCCAACGAGTGGCGAACGCTCGTCCGGTGTCAGAAACCACTGGAAATGCACTTGCAGCGAAGGAAACGGGCTGAGCTCGAGGACTTCCGGTGCTCGTCCCAAGAAAACGCGAGCGGGAATGCCCCGGACTCAGTTTTCTCGTCCTGGGGTAAAAAGCGGTCCCCCGACGGTTTCTTCCCTTTGCTCCGTATTGGTCATAAGTCTTTCGATCTTCGGGTCTCGTGCTCCGAGGACTTCAACCCACACTCCTGGCATGCTCCCTGACACGTTTTCCGGAGGTATAGGTCGGGAAGAGAGCTCGTTGGAGGGAGAACTGTGGTGCGACCCAAAACGGTCCAAAAGATGGCCGAAGCTTCCAACGAGTGGCGAACGCTCGTCCGGTGTCAGAAACCACTGGAAATGCACTTGCAGCGAAGGAAACGGGCTGAGCTCGAGGACTTCCGGTGCTCGTCCCAAGAAAACGCGAGCGGGAATGCCCCGGACTCAGTTTTCTCGTCCTGGGGTAAAAAGCGGTCCCCCGACGGTTTCTTCCCTTTGCTCCGTATTGGTCATAAGTCTTTCGATCTTCGGGTCTCGTGCTCCGAGGACTTCAACCCACACTCCTGGCATGCTCCCTGACACGTTTTCCGGAGGTATAGGTCGGGAAGCGAGCTCGTTGGAGGGAGAACTGTGGTGCGACCCAAAACGGTCCAAAAGATGGCCGAAGCTTCCAACGAGTGGCGAACGCTCGTCCGGTGTCAGAAACCACTGGAAATGCACTTGCAGCGAAGGAAACGGGCTGAGCTCGAGGACTTCCGGTGCTCGTCCCAAGAAAACACGAGCGGGAATGCCCCGGACTCAGTTTTCTCGTCCTGGGGTAAAAAGCGGTCCCCCGACGGTTTCTTCCCTTTGCTCCGTATTGGTCATAAGTCGTTCGATCTTCGTGTCTCGTGCTCCGAGGACTTCAACCCACGCTCCTGGCATGCTCCCTGACACGTTTTCCGGAGGTATAGGTCGGGAAGCGAGCTCGTTGGAGGGAGAACTGTGGTGCGACCCAAAACGGTCCAAAAGATGGCCGAAGTTTCCAACGAGTGGCGAACGCTCGTCCGGTGTCAGAAACCACTGGAAATGCACTTGCAGCGAAGGAAACGGGCTGAGCTCGAGGACTTCCGGTGCTCGTCCCAAGAAAACGCGAGCGGGAATGCCCCGGACTCAGTTTTCTCGTCCTGGGGTAAAAAGCGGTCCCCCGACGGTTTCTTCCCTTTGCTCCGTATTGGTCATAAGTCGTTCGATCTTCGGGTCTCGTGCTCCGAGGACTTCAACCCACGCTCCTGGCATGCTCCCTGACACGTTTTCCGGAGGTATAGGTCGGGAAGCGAGCTCGTTGGAGGGAGAACTGTGGTGCGACCCAAAACGGTCCAAAAGATGGCCGAAGCTTCCAACGAGTGGCGAACGCTCGTCCGGTGTCAGAAACCACTGGAAATGCACTTGCAGCGAAGGAAACGGGCTGAGCTCGAGGACTTCCGGTGCTCGTCCCAAGAAAACGCGAGCGGGAATGCCCCGGACTCAGTTTTCTCGTCCTGGGGTAAAAAGCGGTCCCCCGACGGTTTCTTCCCTTTGCTCCGTATTGGTCATAAGTCTTTCGATCTTCGGGTCTCGTGCTCCGAGGACTTCAACCCACACTCCTGGCATGCTCCCTGACACGTTTTCCGGAGGTATAGGTCGGGAAGCGAGCTCGTTGGAGGGAGAACTGTGGTGCGACCCAAAACGGTCCAAAAGATGGCCGAAGCTTCCAACGAGTGGCGAACGCTCGTCCGGTGTCAGAAACCACTGGAAATGCACTTGCAGCGAAGGAAACGGGCTGAGCTCGAGGACTTCCGGTGCTCGTCCCAAGAAAACGCGAGCGGGAATGCCCCGGACTCAGTTTTCTCGTCCTGGGGTAAAAAGCGGTCCCCCGACGGTTTCTTCCCTTTGCTCCGTATTGGTCATAAGTCTTTCGATCTTCGGGTCTCGTGCTCCGAGGACTTCAACCCACACTCCTGGCATGCTCCCTGACACGTTTTCCGGAGGTATAGGTCGGGAAGCGAGCTCGTTGGAGGGAGAACTGTGGTGCGACCCAAAACGGTCCAAAAGATGGCCGAAGCTTCCAACGAGTGGCGAACGCTCGTCCGGTTTCAGAAACCACTGGAAATGCACTTGCAGCGAAGGAAACGGGCTGAGCTCGAGGACTTCCGGTGCTCGTCCAAAGAAAACGCGAGCGGAAATGCCCCGGACTCAGTTTTCTCGTCCTGGGGTAAAAAGCGGTCCCCCGACGGTTTCTTCCCTTTGCTCCGTATTGGTCATAAGTCTTTCGATCTTCGGGTCTCGTGCTCCGAGGACTTCAACCCACACTCCTGGCATGTTCCCTGACACGTTTTCCGGAGGTATAGGTCGGGAAGCGAGCTCGTTGGAGGGAGAACTGCGGTGCGACCCAAAACGGTCCAAAAGATGGCCGAAGCTTCCAACGAGTGGCGAACGCTCGTCCGGTTTCAGAAACCACTGGAAATGCACTTGCAGCGAAGGAAACGGGCTGAGCTCGAGGACTTCCGGTGCTCGTCCCAAGAAAACGCGAGCGGAAATGCCCCGGACTCAGTTTTCTCGTGCTGGGGTAAAAAGCGGTCCCCCGACGGTTTCTTCCCTTTGCTCCGTATTGGTCATAAGTCTTTCGATCTTCGGGTCTCGTGCTCCGAGGACTTCAACCCACACTCCTGGCATGCTCCCTGACACGTTTTCCGGAGGTATAGGTCGGGAAGCGAGCTCGTTGGAGGGAGAACTGCGGTGCGACCCAAAACGGTCCAAAAGATGGCCGAAGCTTCCAACGAGTGGCGAACGCTCGTCCGGTGTCAGAAACCACTGGAAATGCACTTGCAGCGAAGGAAACGGGCTGAGCTCGAGGACTTCCGGTGCTCGTCCCAAGAAAACGCGAGCGGGAATGCCCCGGACTCAGTTTTCTCGTCCTGGGGTAAAAAGCGGTCCCCCGACGGTTTCTTCCCTTTGCTCCGTATTGGTCATAAGTCTTTCGATCTTCGGGTCTCGTGCTCCGAGGACTTCAACCCACACTCCTGGCATGCTCCCTGACACGTTTTCCGGAGGTATAGGTCGGGAAGCGAGCTCGTTGGAGGGAGAACTGCGGTGCGACCCAAAACGGTCCAAAAGATGGCCGAAGCTTCCAACGAGTGGCGAACGCTCGTCCGGTGTCAGAAACCACTGGAAATGCACTTGCAGCGAAGGAAACGGGCTGAGCTCGAGGACTTCCGGTGCTCGTCCCAAGAAAACGCGAGCGGGAATGCCCCGGACTCAGTTTTCTCGTCCTGGGGTAAAAAGCGGTCCCCCGACGGTTTCTTCCCTTTGCTCCGTATTGGTCATAAGTCTTTCGATCTTCGGGTCTCGTGCTCCGAGGACTTCAACCCACACTCCTGGCATGCTCCCTGACACGTTTTCCGGAGGTATAGGTCGGGAAGCGAGCTCGTTGGAGGGAGAACTGCGGTGCGACCCAAAACGGTCCAAAAGATGGCCGAAGCTTCCAACGAGTGGCGAACGCTCGTCCGGTTTCAGAAACCACTGGAAATGCACTTGCAGCGAAGGAAACGGGCTGAGCTCGAGGACTTCCGGTGCTCGTCCAAAGAAAACGCGAGCGGAAATGCCCCGGACTCAGTTTTCTCGTCCTGGGGTAAAAAGCGGTCCCCCGACGGTTTCTTCCCTTTGCTCCGTATTGGTCATAAGTCTTTCGATCTTCGGGTCTCGTGCTCCGAGGACTTCAACCCACACTCCTGGCATGTTCCCTGACACGTTTTCCGGAGGTATAGGTCGGGAAGCGAGCTCGTTGGAGGGAGAACTGCGGTGCGACCCAAAACGGTCCAAAAGATGGCCGAAGCTTCCAACGAGTGGCGAACGCTCGTCCGGTTTCAGAAACCACTGGAAATGCACTTGCAGCGAAGGAAACGGGCTGAGCTCGAGGACTTCCGGTGCTCGTCCCAAGAAAACGCGAGCGGAAATGCCCCGGACTCAGTTTTCTCGTGCTGGGGTAAAAAGCGGTCCCCCGACGGTTTCTTCCCTTTGCTCCGTATTGGTCATAAGTCTTTCGATCTTCGGGTCTCGTGCTCCGAGGACTTCAACCCACACTCCTGGCATGCTCCCTGACACGTTTTCCGGAGGTATAGGTCGGGAAGCGAGCTCGTTGGAGGGAGAACTGCGGTGCGACCCAAAACGGTCCAAAAGATGGCCAAAGCTTCCAACGAGTGGCGAACGCTCGTCCGGTGTCAGAAACCACTGGAAATGCACTTGCAGCGAAGGAAACGGGCTGAGCTCGAGGACTTCCGGTGCTCGTCCCAAGAAAACGCGAGCGGGAATGCCCCGGACTCAGTTTTCTCGTCCTGGGGTAAAAAGCGGTCCCCCGACGGTTTCTTCCCTTTGCTCCGTATTGGTCATAAGTCTTTCGATCTTCGGGTCTCGTGCTCCGAGGACTTCAACCCACACTCCTGGCATGCTCCCTGACACGTTTTCCGGAGGTATAGGTCGGGAAGCGAGCTCGTTGGAGGGAGAACTGCGGTGCGACCCAAAACGGTCCAAAAGATGGCCGAAGCTTCCAACGAGTGGCGAACGCTCGTCCGGTGTCAGAAACCACTGGAAATGCACTTGCAGCGAAGGAAACGGGCTGAGCTCGAGGACTTCCGGTGCTCGTCCCAAGAAAACGCGAGCGGGAATGCCCCGGACTCAGTTTTCTCGTCCTGGGGTAAAAAGCGGTCCCCCGACGGTTTCTTCCCTTTGCTCCGTATTGGTCATAAGTCTTTCGATCTTCGGGTCTCGTGCTCCGAGGACTTCAACCCACACTCCTGGCATGCTCCCTGACACGTTTTCCGGAGGTATAGGTCGGGAAGCGAGCTCGTTGGAGGGAGAACTGCGGTGCGACCCAAAACGGTCCAAAAGATGGCCGAAGCTTCCAACGAGTGGCGAACGCTCGTCCGGTTTCAGAAACCACTGGAAATGCACTTGCAGCGAAGGAAACGGGCTGAGCTCGAGGACTTCCGGTGCTCGTCCCAAGAAAACGCGAGCGGAAATGCCCCGGACTCAGTTTTCTCGTCCTGGGGTAAAAAGCGGTCCCCCGACGGTTTCTTCCCTTTGCTCCGTATTGGTCATAAGTCTTTCGATCTTCGGGTCTCGTGCTCCGAGGACTTCAACCCACACTCCTGGCATGCTCCCTGACACGTTTTCCGGAGGTATAGGTCGGGAAGCGAGCTCGTTGGAGGGAGAACTGCGGTGCGACCCAAAACGGTCCAAAAGATGGCCGAAGCTTCCAACGAGTGGCGAACGCTCGTCCGGTTTCAGAAACCACTGGAAATGCACTTGCAGCGAAGGAAACGGGCTGAGCTCGAGGACTTCCGGTGCTCGTCCCAAGAAAACGCGAGCGGAAATGCCCCGGACTCAGTTTTCTCGTGCTGGGGTAAAAAGCGGTCCCCCGACGGTTTCTTCCCTTTGCTCCGTATTGGTCATAAGTCTTTCGATCTTCGGGTCTCGTGCTCCGAGGACTTCAACCCACACTCCTGGCATGCTCCCTGACACGTTTTCCGGAGGTATAGGTCGGGAAGCGAGCTCGTTGGAGGGAGAACTGCGGTGCGACCCAAAACGGTCCAAAAGATGGCCAAAGCTTCCAACGAGTGGCGAACGCTCGTCCGGTGTCAGAAACCACTGGAAATGCACTTGCAGCGAAGGAAACGGGCTGAGCTCGAGGACTTCCGGTGCTCGTCCCAAGAAAACGCGAGCGGGAATGCCCCAGACTCAGTTTTCTCGTCCTGGGGTAAAAAGCGGTCCCCCGACGGTTTCTTCCCTTTGCTCCGTATTGGTCATAAGTCTTTCGATCTTCGGGTCTCGTGCTCCGAGGACTTCAACCCACACTCCTGGCATGCTCCCTGACACGTTTTCCGGAGGTATAGGTCGGGAAGCGAGCTCGTTGGAGGGAGAACTGTGGTGCGACCCAAAACGGTCCAAAAGATGGCCGAAGCTTCCAACGAGTGGCGAACGCTCGTCCGGTGTCAGAAACCACTGGAAATGCACTTGCAGCGAAGGAAACGGGCTGAGCTCGAGGACTTCCGGTGCTCGTCCCAAGAAAACGCGAGCGGGAATGCCCCGGACTCAGTTTTCTCGTCCTGGGGTAAAAAGCGGTCCCCCGACGGTTTCTTCCCTTTGCTCCGTATTGGTCATAAGTCTTTCGATCTTCGTGTCTCGTGCTCCGAGGACTTCAACCCACACTCCTGGCATGCTCCCTGACACGTTTTCCGGAGGTATAGGTCGGGAAGCGAGCTCGTTGGAGGGAGAACTGTGGTGCGACCCAAAACGGTCCAAAAGATGGCCGAAGCTTCCAACGAGTGGCGAACGCTCGTCCGGTGTCAGAAACCACTGGAAATGCACTTGCAGCGAAGGAAACGGGCTGAGCTCGAGGACTTCCGGTGCTCGTCCCAAGAAAACGCGAGCGGGAATGCCCCGGACTCAGTTTTCTCGTCCTGGGGTAAAAAGCGGTCCCCCGACGGTTTCTTCCCTTTGCTCCGTATTGGTCATAAGTCTTTCGATCTTCGGGTCTCGTGCTCCGAGGACTTCAACCCACACTCCTGGCATGCTCCCTGACACGTTTTCCGGAGGTATAGGTCGGGAAGCGAGCTCGTTGGAGGGAGAACTGTGGTGCGACCCAAAACGGTCCAAAAGATGGCCGAAGCTTCCAACGAGTGGCGAACGCTCGTCCGGTGTCAGAAACCACTGGAAATGCACTTGCAGCGAAGGAAACGGGCTGAGCTCGAGGACTTCCGGTGCTCGTCCCAAGAAAACGCGAGCGGGAATGCCCCGGACTCAGTTTTCTCGTCCTGGGGTAAAAAGCGGTCCCCCGACGGTTTCTTCCCTTTGCTCCGTATTGGTCATAAGTCTTTCGACCTTCGGGTCTCGTGCTATGAGGACTTCAACCCACACTCCTGGCATGCTCCCTGACACGTTTTCCGGAGGTATAGGTCGGGAAGCGAGCTCGTTGGAGGGAGAACTGTGGTGCGACCCAAAACGGTCCAAAAGATGGCCGAAGCTTCCAACGAGTGGCGAACGCTCGTCCGGTGTCAGAAACCACTGGAAATGCACTTGCAGCGAAGGAAACGGGCTGAGCTCGAGGACTTCCGGTGCTCGTCCCAAGAAAACGCGAGCGGGAATGCCCCGGACTCAGTTTTCTCGTCCTGGGGTAAAAAGCGGTCCCCCGACGGTTTCTTCCCTTTGCTCCGTATTGGTCATAAGTCTTTCGATCTTCGGGTCTCGTGCTCCGAGGACTTCAACCCACACTCCTGGCATGCTCCCTGACACGTTTTCCGGAGGTATAGGTCGGGAAGCGAGCTCGTTGGAGGGAGAACTGTGGTGCGACCCAAAACGGTCCAAAAGATGGCCGAAGCTTCCAACGAGTGGCGAACGCTCGTCCGGTGTCAGAAACCACTGGAAATGCACTTGCAGCGAAGGAAACGGGCTGAGCTCGAGGACTTCCGGTGCTCGTCCCAAGAAAACGCGAGCGGGAATGCCCCGGACTCAGTTTTCTCGTCCTGGGGTAAAAAGCGGTCCCCCGACGGTTTCTTCCCTTTGCTCCGTATTGGTCATAAGTCTTTCGATCTTCGGGTCTCGTGCTCCGAGGACTTCAACCCACACTCCTGGCATGCTCCCTGACACGTTTTCCGGAGGTATAGGTCGGGAAGCGAGCTCGTTGGAGGGAGAACTGTGGTGCGACCCAAAACGGTCCAAAAGATGGCCGAAGCTTCCAACGAGTGGCGAACGCTCGTCCGGTGTCAGAAACCACTGGAAATGCACTTGCAGCGAAGGAAACGGGCTGAGCTCGAGGACTTCCGGTGCTCGTCCCAAGAAAACGCGAGCGGGAATGCCCCGGACTCAGTTTTCTCGTCCTGGGGTAAAAAGCGGTCCCCCGACGGTTTCTTCCCTTTGCTCCGTATTGGTCATAAGTCTTTCGATCTTCGGGTCTCGTGCTCCGAGGACTTCAACCCACACTCCTGGCATGCTCCCTGACACGTTTTCCGGAGGTATAGGTCGGGAAGCGAGCTCGTTGGAGGGAGAACTGTGGTGCGACCCAAAACGGTCCAAAAGATGGCCGAAGCTTCCAACGAGTGGCGAACGCTCGTCCGGTGTCAGAAACCACTGGAAATGCACTTGCAGCGAAGGAAACGGGCTGAGCTCGAGGACTTCCGGTGCTCGTCCCAAGAAAACGCGAGCGGGAATGCCCCGGACTCAGTTTTCTCGTCCTGGGGTAAAAAGCGGTCCCCCGACGGTTTCTTCCCTTTGCTCCGTATTGGTCATAAGTCTTTCGATCTTCGGGTCTCGTGCTCCGAGGACTTCAACCCACACTCCTGGCATGCTCCCTGACACGTTTTCCGGAGGTATAGGTCGGGAAGCGAGCTCGTTGGAGGGAGAACTGTGGTGCGACCCAAAACGGTCCAAAAGATGGCCGAAGCTTCCAACGAGTGGCGAACGCTCGTCCGGTGTCAGAAACCACTGGAAATGCACTTGCAGCGAAGGAAACGGGCTGAGCTCGAGGACTTCCGGTGCTCGTCCCAAGAAAACGCGAGCGGGAATGCCCCAGACTCAGTTTTCTCGTCCTGGGGTAAAAAGCGGTCCCCCGACGGTTTCTTCCCTTTGCTCCGTATTGGTCATAAGTCTTTCGATCTTCGGGTCTCGTGCTCCGATGACTTCAACCCACACTCCTGGCATGCTCCCTGACACGTTTTCCGGAGGTATAGGTCGGGAAGCGAGCTCGTTGGAGGGAGAACTGTGGTGCGACCCAAAACGGTCCAAAAGATGGCCGAAGCTTCCAACGAGTGGCGAACGCTCGTCCGGTGTCAGAAACCACTGGAAATGCACTTGCAGCGAAGGAAACGGGCTGAGCTCGAGGACTTCCGGTGCTCGTCCCAAGAAAACGCGAGCGGGAATGCCCCGGACTCAGTTTTCTCGTCCTGGGGTAAAAAGCGGTCCCCCGACGGTTTCTTCCCTTTGCTCCGTATTGGTCATAAGTCTTTCGATCTTCGGGTCTCGTGCTCCGAGGACTTCAACCCACACTCCTGGCATGCTCCCTGACACGTTTTCCGGAGGTATAGGTCGGGAAGCGAGCTCGTTGGAGGGAGAACTGTGGTGCGACCCAAAACGGTCCAAAAGATGGCCGAAGCTTCCAACGAGTGGCGAACGCTCGTCCGGTGTCAGAAACCACTGGAAATGCACTTGCAGCGAAGGAAACGGGCTGAGCTCGAGGACTTCCGGTGCTCGTCCCAAGAAAACGCGAGCGGGAATGCCCCGGACTCAGTTTTCTCGTCCTGGGGTAAAAAGCGGTCCCCCGACGGTTTCTTCCCTTTGCTCCGTATTGGTCATAAGTCTTTCGATCTTCGGGTCTCGTGCTCCGAGGACTTCAACCCACACTCCTGGCATGCTCCCTGACACGTTTTCCGAAGGTATAGGTCGGGAAGCGAGCTCGTTGGAGGGAGAACTGTGGTGCGACCCAAAACGGTCCAAAAGATGGCCGAAGCTTCCAACGAGTGGCGAACGCTCGTCCGGTGTCAGAAACCACTGGAAATGCACTTGCAGCGAAGGACACGGGCTGAGCTCGAGGACTTCCGGTGCTCGTCCCAAGAAAACGCGAGCGGGAATGCCCCGGACTCAGTTTTCTCGTCCTGGGGTAAAAAGCGGTCCCCCGACGGTTTCTTCCCTTTGCTCCGTATTGGTCATAAGTCTTTCGACCTTCGGGTCTCGTGCTCCGAGGACTTCAACCCACACTCCTGGCATGCTCCCTGACACGTTTTCCGGAGGTATAGGTCGGGAAGCGAGCTCGTTGGAGGGAGAACTGTGGTGCGACCCAAAACGGTCCAAAAGATGGCCGAAGCTTCCAACGAGTGGCGAACGCTCGTCCGGTGTCAGAAACCACTGGAAATGCACTTGCAGCGAAGGAAACGGGCTGAGCTCGAGGACTTCCGGTGCTCGTCCCAAGAAAACGCGAGCGGGAATGCCCCGGACTCAGTTTTCTCGTCCTGGGGTAAAAAGCGGTCCCCCGACGGTTTCTTCCCTTTGCTCCGTATTGGTCATAAGTCTTTCGATCTTCGGGTCTCGTGCTCCGAGGACTTCAACCCACACTCCTGGCATGCTCCCTGACACGTTTTCCGGAGGTATAGGTCGGGAAGCGAGCTCGTTGGAGGGAGAACTGTGGTGCGACCCAAAACGGTCCAAAAGATGGCCGAAGCTTCCAACGAGTGGCGAACGCTCGTCCGGTGTCAGAAACCACTGGAAATGCACTTGCAGCGAAGGAAACGTGCTGAGCTCGAGGACTTCCGGTGCTCGTCCCAAGAAAACGCGAGCGGGAATGCCCCGGACTCAGTTTTCTCGTCCTGGGGTAAAAAGCGGTCCCCCGACGGTTTCTTCCCTTTGCTCCGTATTGGTCATAAGTCTTTCGATCTTCGGGTCTCGTGCTCCGAGGACTTCAACCCACACTCCTGGCATGCTCTCTGACACGTTTTCCGGAGGTATAGGTCGGGAAGCGAGCTCGTTGGAGGGAGAACTGTGGTGCGACCCAAAACGGTCCAAAAGATGGCCGAAGCTTCCAACGAGTGGCGAACGCTTGTCCGGTGTCAGAAACCACTGGAAATGCACTTGCAGCGAAGGAAACGGGCTGAGCTCGAGGACTTCCGGTGCTCGTCCCAAGAAAACGCGAGCGGGAATGCCCCGGACTCAGTTTTCTCGTCCTGGGGTAAAAAGCGGTCCCCCGACGGTTTCTTCCCTTTGCTCCGTATTGGTCATAAGTCTTTCGATCTTCGGGTCTCGTGCTCCGAGGACTTCAACCCACACTCCTGGCATGCTCCCTGACACGTTTTCCGGAGGTATAGGTCGGGAAGCGAGCTCGTTGGAGGGAGAACTGTGGTGCGACCCAAAACGGTCCAAAAGATGGCCGAAGCTTCCAACGAGTGGCGAACGCTCGTCCGGTGTCAGAAACCACTGGAAATGCACTTGCAGCGAAGGAAACGGGCTGAGCTCGAGGACTTCCGGTGCTCGTCCCAAGAAAACGCGAGCGGGAATGCCCCAGACTCAGTTTTCTCGTCCTGGGGTAAAAAGCGGTCCCCCGACGGTTTCTTCCCTTTGCTCCGTATTGGTCATAAGTCTTTCGATCTTCGGGTCTCGTGCTCCGAGGACTTCAACCCACACTCCTGGCATGCTCCCTGACACGTTTTCCGGAGGTATAGGTCGGGAAGCGAGCTCGTTGGAGGGAGAACTGTGGTGCGACCCAAAACGGTCCAAAAGATGGCCGAAGCTTCCAACGAGTGGCGAACGCTCGTCCGGTGTCAGAAACCACTGGAAATGCACTTGCAGCGAAGGAAACGGGCTGAGCTCGAGGACTTCCGGTGCTCGTCCCAAGAAAACGCGAGCGGGAATGCCCCAGACTCAGTTTTCTCGTCCTGGGGTAAAAAGCGGTCCCCCGACGGTTTCTTCCCTTTGCTCCGTATTGGTCATAAGTCTTTCGATCTTCGGGTCTCGTGCTCCGAGGACTTCAACCCACACTCCTGGCATGCTCCCTGACACGTTTTCCGGAGGTATAGGTCGGGAAGCGAGCTCGTTGGAGGGAGAACTGTGGTGCGACCCAAAACGGTCCAAAAGATGGCCGAAGCTTCCAACGAGTGGCGAACGCTCGTCCGGTGTCAGAAACCACTGGAAATGCACTTGCAGCGAAGGAAACGGGCTGAGCTCGAGGACTTCCGGTGCTCGTCCCAAGAAAACGCGAGCGGGAATGCCCCAGACTCAGTTTTCTCGTCCTGGGGTAAAAAAGCGGTCCCCCGACGGTTTCTTCCCTTTGCTCCGTATTGGTCATAAGTCTTTCGATCTTCGGGTCTCGTGCTCCGAGGACTTCAACCCACACTCCTGGCATGCTCCCTGACACGTTTTCCGGAGGTATAGGTCGGGAAGCGAGCTCGTTGGAGGGAGAACTGTGGTGCGACCCAAAACGGTCCAAAAGATGGCCGAAGCTTCCAACGAGTGGCGAACGCTCGTCCGGTGTCAGAAACCACTGGAAATGCACTTGCAGCGAAGGAAACGGGCTGAGCTCGAGGACTTCCGGTGCTCGTCCCAAGAAAACGCGAGCGGGAATGCCCCGGACTCAGTTTTCTCGTCCTGGGGTAAAAAGCGGTCCCCCGACGGTTTCTTCCCTTTGCTCCGTATTGGTCATAAGTCTTTCGACCTTCGGGTCTCGTGCTCCGAGGACTTCAACCCACACTCCTGGCATGCTCCCTGACACGTTTTCCGGAGGTATAGGTCGGGAAGCGAGCTCGTTGGAGGGAGAACTGTGGTGCGACCCAAAACGGTCCAAAAGATGGCCGAAGCTTCCAACGAGTGGCGAACGCTCGTCCGGTGTCAGAAACCACTGGAAATGCACTTGCAGCGAAGGAAACGGGCTGAGCTCGAGGACTTCCGGTGCTCGTCCCAAGAAAACGCGAGCGGGAATGCCCCGGACTCAGTTTTCTCGTCCTGGGGTAAAAAGCGGTCCCCCCGACGGTTTCTTCCCTTTGCTCCGTATTGGTCATAAGTCTTTCGATCTTCGGGTCTCGTGCTCCGAGGACTTCAACCCACACTCCTGGCATGCTCCCTGACACGTTTTCCGGAGGTATAGGTCGGGAAGCGAGCTCGTTGGAGGGAGAACTGTGGTGCGACCCAAAACGGTCCAAAAGATGGCCGAAGCTTCCAACGAGTGGCGAACGCTCGTCCGGTGTCAGAAACCACTGGAAATACACTTGCAGCGAAGGAAACGGGCTGAGCTCGAGGACTTCCGGTGCTCGTCCCAAGAAAACGCGAGCGGGAATGCCCCGGACTCAGTTTTCTCGTCCTGGGGTAAAAAGCGGTCCCCCCGACGGTTTCTTCCCTTTGCTCCGTATTGGTCATAAGTCTTTCGATCTTCGGGTCTCGTGCTCCGAGGACTTCAACCCACACTCCTGGCATGCTCCCTGACACGTTTTCCGGAGGTATAGGTCGGGAAGCGAGCTCGTTGGAGGGAGAACTGTGGTGCGACCCAAAACGGTCCAAAAGATGGCCGAAGCTTCCAACGAGTGGCGAACGCTCGTCCCGGTGTCAGAAACCACTGGAAATGCACTTGCAGCGAAGGAAACGGGCTGAGCTCGAGGACTTCCGGTGCTCGTCCCAAGAAAACGCGAGCGGGAATGCCCCGGACTCAGTTTTCTCGTCCTGGGGTAAAAAGCGGTCCCCCGACGGTTTCTTCCCTTTGCTCCGTATTGGTCATAAGTCTTTCGACCTTCGGGTCTCGTGCTCCGAGGACTTCAACCCACACTCCTGGCATGCTCCCTGACACGTTTTCCGGAGGTATAGGTCGGGAAGCGAGCTCGTTGGAGGGAGAACTGTGGTGCGACCCAAACGGTCCAAAAGATGGCCGAAGCTTCCAACGAGTGGCGAACGCTCGTCCGGTGTCAGAAACCACTGGAAATGCACTTGCAGCGAAGGAAACGGGCTGAGCTCGAGGACTTCCGGTGCTCGTCCCAAGAAAACGCGAGCGGGAATGCCCCCGGACTCAGTTTTCTCGTCCTGGGGTAAAAAGCGGTCCCCCCGACGGTTTCTTTCCCTTTGCTCCGTATTGGTCATAAGTCTTTCGATCTTCGGGTCTCGTGCTCCGAGGACTTCAACCCACACTCCTGGCATGCTCCCTGACACGTTTTCCGGAGGTATAGGTCGGGAAGCGAGCTCGTTGGAGGGAGAACTGTGGTGCGACCCAAAACGGTCCAAAAGATGGCCGAAGCTTCCAACGAGTGGCGAACGCTCGTCCGGTGTCAGAAACCACTGGAAATGCACTTGCAGCGAAGGAAACGGGCTGAGCTCGAGGACTTT
>NW_026124128.1:20000-22500 GCF_025177605.1 Cucumis melo
CCACACCGAGGTGCAAGCATTGTCCAAGCAAAACCCATCCAAGAATGTCAATTTGACATCCCGCTCTCACTCCTTGCCCGACGTAGGGGCCCGGCATTCCATCGATTTTAACCAAACCCTTCCACCAAGCAAGAAGCAATCGCAAGACATCTCGTATCTTCATGAACAAACCCGCTTGGAGTGCACGCCGACACCGAGGTGCAAGCATTGTCCGCGCAAGCCCATCCGAGCATCAACTCGACACCCGCTCTCACTCCCCGCCCAACGGTCGGACGTGGCACTCCGATAAAACCCGTCCACCGAGCACAAAGCAATCGCAAGACATCTCATATCTTCACGAACAAGCCCGCTTGGAGTGCACGCCCACACCGAGGTGCAAGCATTGTCCGCGCAAGCCCATCCGAGCGTCAACTCGACACCCGCTCTCACTCCCTGCCCGACGGACAAGCCCATCGTTATGGCCAAACCCCTCCGCCAAGCACGAAACAATCGCCAAGACAAGCACACTTGGAGTGCACGCCCACACCGAGGTGCAAGCATTGTCCAAGCACGCCCATCCCGCTCTCACTCCTTGCCCGACGGTCGGATGTGGCACTCCGGCCGAACCCTTCGTCCACCAAGCACAAAGCAATCGCAAGTTATCTCGTCTCCTCACGAACAAGCCCGCTTGGAGTGCACGCCCACACCGAGGTGCAAGCATTGTCCGCGCAAGCCCATCCGAGCATCAACTCGACACCCACTCTCACTCGCCGCCGGCGGCCGGAGGTGGCACTCCGCCGGCGCCGACCCCCCAAGCATATGTGCCCATGATGGGCGCAATGTGCTTGAAGGGTCGGCGCCGCGGCATAGGGGTACCCCCGCGCCCCGCCCATGCAGGCAGGTCGCCCCCCTATATAGTACATTCTGGCTTTTTTGGGTCTGGCAGGCTTGCATATGAAAAAGCCGAAATGTCACACCATGCCATAAATCTTGATTGTGTTATTATTATGACCGGGACTTGATTGTATTATGTTTTAGACATTCAAATGAGTGTGGAAAACAAGTTTCATAATTTTTGAACCAACCAATAATATTTTATGAATTTTTATTGTTAAAAAATTAAAAATAATTTAAAAATAGTAAAACGTTTCCAAAAATACTAATTTTTGGAGGACATCCTTTGTTTACATTTTTTAGATCCCAGAAAAAATTTCATAACAATCCAAGCACTAGAACATAGGTTTGACATCACATTTGTGTGTTGAGTGGGCATTGCGGCACCCTGCGCGCGCGGCACCCTGCGCGCACGCCCCACGCAGACGCATGGCCATGCGGCGCGCGCGCCCATGGCCGTGCCGCATTCGTGCGCATGGGGGCGCGCATGCTGCATGCTCGGTGGGCATGTGGGCATGCACGGTGGGGGCACGGGTTTGTTCCAACAACCTCCATAGAGTTTTTTCCATGAATTCTAGACGTGGGTGGTCACGCCCAACGCAGACGCATGCTGCGCGCGGCTTGCGCGCACGTCCCACGTAGACGCCTGGGCATGCGGCGCGCGGACACACACCCGCAGACGCATGCCGCGCTTAGCACTCTGCGCGCACGCCCCACACACGCCCGAAGGGCATGGCGCATGGTGGGCACCCTAGGCGTTCGTGTGCAAGCCTCGGCCATGGGCATGCGGCGCGCGCCCCACACACACGCCCCACTGCAGTCGCCTGGGCTTGCGGCGCACGCCCCACACACGCCCGTAGACGCATGGCGCGCGCGGCCCCCTGCGCGCACGCCCCCCGCAGACGCACGGGCATGCAGCGCGCGACTCACACAAACCCACTAACGCACGGCGCGCGCGCCCATGGCCGTGCTTTGTACTCGAAGGCCTCGGCCTTGGTCCTTGACTTGCACACGAGCACACTATCTTATTCTTGGGCATTCAAAGATGATTTGCTTCAACTTTTTTTCTAGTCCAAAGCCAACCCCTCACTAACACTTATGTTTTTCGTCCTTTTACATAAGATATGACCTCCATGGCAATTGGAAGAAATAAATGAGTTGTGTGTGGGTAGGGTCGAGATGAATCTCGGTGGATCTTGGCAACAAGGCTCATCTGCCACTTACAAGCCAAGCACGCACGCCCCTTAGACGGATCCCCACGCTCGCACAAGCATCGCGTGCGCGGCACCCTACGCGCACGCCCCACTGCAGTCGCATGGGCTTGCGGCGCGCGCCCCACGCCCGCAGACGCATGGCGCGCGCGGCACCCTGCGCGCACGCCCCCCGCAGACGCACGGGCATGCAGCGGGCGACCCACAGACGCCCACTGACGCACGGCGCGCGCGCCCATGGCCGTGCTTTGTACTCCAAGGCCTCGGCCTTGGGCCTTGACTTGCACACGAGCTTCCTATCTTATACTTGGGCATTCAAAGATGATTTGCGTCAACTTGTTTTCTAGTCAAAGGCCAAACCCTCACTAACACTTATGTTTTTCGTCCTTTTACATAAGATATAACCTCCATGGCAA
>NW_026124129.1:0-5000 GCF_025177605.1 Cucumis melo
GAATAATCCCAACGTGTTACATAAGGTAGATATTGTATAATTGTTCGGTTTTCTGCAATTTTTTTCCATCCCTCTGTGTAAATAACCCAATATTGGTTCACAGTCAATAACATCTTCACCATCCAAAGTAAGGATGAGTCGAAGAACACCGTGCATTGAGGGGTGGTGAGGTCCCATATTGACTATCATGAGGTCTTTTCTTGTAGCCGGTCCATTCATAAGTTTTTCCTCGATTCATCTTTCCATGAATTGCTGAAAATTAAAATAAGTTCATAAAAATGCAAGATCTAATAAATCAAATAATTAAAAATTACTTTTTAAATTACTGAGTTTTTGACTCCCGAATATCCAATTGATTAATTAATTCTTTATAACGCATTTTATTTTTCTTTGATAAATAAGAAAGTAATCGTTGGCGTTTTCCGAGAATTTTACGTAGACCTCTTTGAGATAAATAGTCTTTTTTGTGCAATTCCAAATGTGAAGTAAGTCTTCGTATCTTATTGGTGAAACTGACTACTTGAAATTCAACAGATCCTCCATTTTCTTTTTTTTCTTCTTGCGAAATAACTGAGCTGAATGAATTTTTTACCATAAAATTAAATCTCCTTAGCCTTCTTTTTTTTTATAAATTATTATTGATCAGTAATAATAATGTTACTCGTTTTAATTTGATATACACAATAATCTTACTTTGATTAAGAATTTCTATTCTTTTTTTTTTTAATAAAATCTAGCAATCCCTTTTTTGAAAATTTCAGATAGGTATACAAAAGTCTGGTATATTTTTGCATGCACAAAAAATATTTAGACTGCAATTTTCAATTTAAAATGAAATAAGAATATTTTCTTGATTCATTTCTAAATCTAATAGATACGTCATTAAATTCAATTAATATCATCTATCAGAATCTAAGAGAGTGCCATATGTGTATTTCTTTGTCTTCATATACCATATAAGGTACGGGCAATATAGGAAAAATGTAGCATTAACTAATTTGCAATTGTGGATACATATGGATCCTTAGCATACTAAAACGACTGCTATTATTGGTATCAAACCAATACCGATTCATACAAGCTAAATCTTCTAATCGATAATTGGGCCAAAGAAAGAACTTTAATTTTTTTAGTTGATTTTGATATCTATCAAGATGTTTGCTTGTTTTATCTAAAACTTGATCATCTGTTTTCACCTTATTTCCATTGTAAAATGCTGTATTTCTCTGGATATCATTTTTATTCCCAGAATTGAAACAAATTAGAATTCTAAACTCTCTACGACCTCTAGGGGATAAGATATTTTCCGGAACAAGCAAATCATAATAATTGCTGGTTCTATTTTCAGTCATTTTTTGAGGTATTGCAATGGATTCAGCAAAACTCCTCTTATAAGGATAGCCTTTTTCTTGATATTTTTGATTAAATTGGTACTTATTCTTATGAACTAATGAAATACCTATGGTTTGAGACATAATAAATTTTCCATCATTTTTTACAGACAGACGAATGGGTTCTATAATAAGTATTCCAGTTCTAATTAATTCTGAAAGAATCAAGCCCTTCGAAGATAGCAGAATATCCAGACTCAGGTTGCCATTTTGAATAGAGGATATATAAATTTGTTTGGGATCTAGCAGTCTAACCAGGAGACAACATATTTTGATGTTATTGAAAATTTTTTTATTTACGTATGCCGAACCATCCCATCTGCATTGAACACGAAAATATTTTTTTAGTAACAACTCAAACTCCTTGCTCATCTTTTTCGCGTATTGGTTTTGATTTATACGTTTTCTCCTATCTGCTACCGCAGAATCTTCTTGAAGATTTTTTTTGTGGTTTGAGTGAACTGAGTCAAGATCCTCTTTGGCCACAGATTCCTTTTCTGCTTTATTTCCATTTTCTAATTCAAAAGTTTTTTCCTTCGCTGATAGAAAAAGAGATCCTTTTTTCTTTTCAATGAGTTTTTTTTTTTTACTAAAAATTTCATTTCCATTCAATTTTTTTTCATTTCCATTCAAATTAAAAAGAAGTGATTTGATTGGTATCAGCCATGGATTAATCTTATATGCATTATAAAGTATCAAAAATTCTGGAAAGACCCACCCACGTTTCAAATTCGATCTGGAACCACTTAGTATTTCTTCATTCATTCTCATCCAATCAAAAAAAGTTTGTTTTTTTTTGTTGGATCGGTTGCTTTTTTTATCTTGATTAATTGTCAGATAAAACAAATGTTTCTTATTTATTTTTTTAATTAGTTGAAAATGATTAACCCCAGTTTTAGTATTTTTTTTACTGTTCGTGTCAGCCTCAATATGGATCCAGGATCGAATATCGACCTTATTTTTAATAGAAAAAATGCAGCATTCTCCAATCAAAATATTTTCTATCCATAGTTTTTTCCAGATCTATAATATCATCTTCTCGTAGATAATTATTGATAAGGATATCAGTCAGTATATCAATAAATTTACATTTATCCGTGTTGTACTTATAAGAACTTTCTTGATTATTTTTTACTTCTACTGGTAATTCAACAATATATGAATCTTTATTATCTTCATAATTAATAGATTTTATATGATAAACAATCATATATATATTTTTTTATTTTCTTATCTTTTTTATTCGGTAATGAGTCGTCTATTTCAAAATGATTTTGTTTTTTGTAAGCAATTAATCGGTTTTTTTCATCTGAAAAACATTGGTTAAAATCTTTATTTTTACGATCTTGCTTAACTCTATTTCGCCATTTTTGGGGGAGTAATTTTGACCATCTAATCGGATATAAATCCAAGTTATAATGACCCCTTAACCAGTTTTTCCATTGATTTCTCATTCCAGAATTTTCAAGATTATTTTGTTTTAGGTCGGAATGTAATATTTCGTGTGCTCCAACAACTTCAACAAAATAATCCTCTATTTCATTCTTAAGAAAACGAGATGTTCCGTGATATTGAAAGACAGGTCTTAACTTAGATAAATTAATAATTTGTGTTTGTGATAATTTGTAAAATAAATATGCTTGCGACAAGTATGATAAGTCCAAAAAGATCTTTCCATTCTTATTAGTAATATTGGAAAGTGACTTTTTGATAGTTGAAATAAAGTCAATTATACTTTGATTTGTTTTATCAATTCTTTCTTGATTTGATTCATTATTGAAAATGGATTTAGTAAATTTTTTTTTTATTGATTCAATAAAAAGTTGGCCATTCCTCGGCATATTAATCATACGTTGAAAACATATACATAGATATTTTTCAACAAAAAAATTTAGAAAATGATGCGATTTACGAATTAATCGTACATTTCTTTTTTTTAATATCTTTAAAATATTTTTCTGAGATTCAAATATTTTATCATCATAACTTATTTTGTTAGGACTAATTTCTGTATTTAGCAACTCTTGTTTCGTGTCTTTTCTAATTTTTTCAATTTTTTTTAGTATGGTGTTTGTTCTATCAGTCAAATCTTTCATTTTTTTTTCTCTCAATGAAAAATTTGTCCAATCCATAGAACTAATTACAATGGACGAGTCTTGGATCATTCGATTACTTATTATCGAATTTTTTTCGTTTTTAGCTTGATTCAACTTGTATATTTCTTTCAATTGAAATAATGGAATTGGGGTTCTTTGTAAAAGTGCTTTTATTCCTTCTTTTATCTTTATAAATAAAATGTTTTCGGTGACCTCTTTTTTTTTTTTCTTTTGAAAAATTTATAATTTCTTTGAAAATTTTTATAAACAACTTTGTTCTTAAAAGTCTTCCAATACACATCTTTGTCCAGTTTTTTAAATTTTTTGCTCTTTCGGTTATTAACTCGGGTTCAAAAAACGAAAGGTTTCTTGTGCCAGTACCAAAAGGAAGGTCAGTTTCCATTCCCAAAATTGTTAAAAAAGAAAAATCCCTTTTCTTTTTTATTGAATCAGGGGATTCTAACCTAGATTTGGGCCACGGTTTCAGACGAAAAGGAAATAAGATCTTTATTTGAATACCGTCTGTTAACCAATTTTTTGGAAATTCGTTTTCTGATAATGGAATACCATTATATGTGCACTTTATATGAATTTCTTTATTCCAATTTTGAAAATCCTCATACCAGTCAGGAACTGCAAATAATAGCATACGGGTAAGGTTTTTAGCTATTATCAATGAGGGTAAGACAATATATTTTCTAATAATTGATTGAGTTATTAACAAAGAACCTCTTATTACTTGAGCAAATCGAATGCTATCCCAGAGTTCTCCTATTTCTATACGTCTTTCTTCTAAGGTGCTTTTCAACAACTTTCTACTTTTTTGCATATTTTCGCTTCTCGTTTCTTCTCTATTATTCGAAATAGTCAATTCTGTGTTTGTCCATATCCAAGGTCTAAAAAGTTTTTTCATTAGACCAGGAATATCAAAAAAACGAGATTTGGCTACTCTGTCAAAAAAAAGAAAAGAATGTACACGTTTTTGAAACAGTTTCCCAATAAATGTTTTACGTCGTTGAGCACGCATAGAGCCTTTGATTAGCTCTCGACGAAAATCCGATTGGTAGGAATAGCGTATCAGAGAAATTTGATCTGAGTCCTCAGACTCATCAGTATAGTTGATATTAGTATTAGTAGGAATATTTCTAATTTTTTCGTTCGCCTTTTGCCGATCAGTAAGCTTATTCCTATCATTAAAAAGTATGACATTTTTGGCTCTTCTTGAACGAATTTGATGATCTTCCGGCATATCTTCGTCGTTTTCTTGGATCAGTTGGTCTGTCTCCGTGATTAATTTGTATGACCAGCGAGGAACTTTTTTACTTATTTCTTTTATTGCAATCGAGTTTTCACCACTTTCTTTAGCTCCATCGAAGAAAAAGTTGAAAGATTTTCTTCGATCTTCTGACTCAATTTTATCTTCAATTTGTGGGTAATTAGTATTAAAAAAAATAACATGAATCTTATTTATCCAAATTTTCTTTTTCTCACTATCATTTTTTCTAGAACTTTT
>NW_026124129.1:22500-24990 GCF_025177605.1 Cucumis melo
CTGCACGGTTCCACTCTGCAAGAACTCCAAATCATTCTCTTGAAGCTCATCCTCTTTATCATAAATGATCCGCTTGCCCCGAAATGACCTAGCCCAATAGGGAAATCCCAATTCATTGAGCCTTTTGATACAATCAAATAGAAAGCCCCAAGGGCGCCATATTCTAGGAGCCCAAACTATGTAATTGAAGAAATCCTCCTCTATCTCTATCTGTTGCGGGTCGAGGACTCCTTCCCCTTCTTCAAACTCCGATTCGTATTGTTGATAGAGAAATCTCTGATCAACGATAGAACAAGATCCATTTTGTATCATATCTAAGGGATTCCTGGGTTCGGGCCGAAGAAGCAATGTCACTCGATCATTATCAAATCGACTGCAATCTTTTTCTGTCCGTGAGGATCCCAACAGAGCGCCTTCTACTTCTAATAGGCCATGAACTAGATCAGAATCATTCTCAACGAGTCCATAGATCCCATTTTTTTCATCGGGTCCGGGTAGAGACCAAAGGTCTTGAACGACCAATCCGGCAGAACAAATCAAAACATAAAGAAGTATCATTAATTTCTTCATGCTCGTTTGAAGTTCGAAGTACCAGTTGTACAAATAAGAACCCCCTTCGTTACATGATTTCTTCTTCATATAGATAGATATAGGATCTATGGAGCAATTACTTAGAAGTACATTTTGTGCAACAGCCCTTCCTATCTGATAGAAAAGGATCGCATGATCCTGAAACGATCTTACCTGGGATAGCAAATCCCAAGTTTGTCTATGAAGAGCAGATTGAATTATATTAGTGTCTATAATTGATTTCTTCTGCGTAATACTAATCGATAGGGCCTCATTGGTAAGTGCTACAAGATCTCGTACATTGGAACCCATGGTTATGGAACCGAATCCATTAGTATGGAACATTTTCTTTTCCAAGCGAAATCCCCTAGTATATGAAAGAGTGAAAAAGTGCTTTCGTTGTTGTGGAATAAGAAGCCTTCGTATTTTAATGCATGTATTCAATTTATTCGGAGCTATTAGAGCGGGATCCACTTTTTGGGGAATATGGGTCGAAGCAATAACAAGAATATTTGTAGTGGAACATCTTTCAAAATCCCTGGAGAGATAGTTCACTAATAGACCAAGGGATAAGTAATTCGACTCAGTCACATACAGATTATGAATGTTTGGAATCCATATTATGCAAGGAGACATTGCTTTTGCTAATTCGAATTGAAGGGTGATATAAAATCGGTCTATTTCCAGCATCATATCCTTAGTTAGCGCATTCATCATAGTTAGAAGCTCCAGCTCCGTATCAAGGTCACGGTCGATATCGTCACTATCATCAATATCGCCACTATCATCAATATCGTCACTATCATCAATATCGTCACTATCATCAATAAGAAAACCCTTAGGCTTCTTATCCAGCAACTTGTTCAGAAATACTGTAACGAAAGGAAGATAGGAGTTTGTCGCTAGGTATTTGACCAAATAGGATCGTCCAGTTCCTATAGAACCTATCACTAAAATACCCCTAGAGGGGGGGAGGGCTAATAAGCGGAGCGAAAAGGGTTTTCCATGAGATGGGAAATGAAAACTATTAGCCCCACACGAGGTTTGTGAATAAGTGATTGTCTGATAATGAGCAAGGAATGTCCGTCTTTCTGCTAAACAGGATGTATTGAACTCATAATTCATTAGATACTTTTTATGAATGTCAACTAAGTATCGTAAGTAAATTACTCCCGGTTGTTCAATCATTTGATAACCAGAGTCATTCTTTGATAAATGATCACTATGAGTCAGACTCAATAGAATTTGATCAATCCTTTTTTCTGTCGTTAAGGTGGAGAACTGAATCAAGAATTCTCTTTCTTTATCATCAATCGAATCACTGTTCGAGACCCAGGATTGGATTTTCTCATCAATCCAATCACCGTTCACATTTTTTCTTATCAATGAATATATCTCTTTACTTGTATGACTTAGATGTCTCGTATTTCTCGAAAAAGCGATTCGATTGATGGGATTTGGTATGATACTTATGAGATCGATGAGATTGATATTCCAATCTTTCTTCTTCGAACGTATTGATTTGACCCCATAAGCGGGACCGCCACCCCATAGCATGTTGCCACCAGAAGCAGAACCCCATATTTCTTCTAGAGAATCTCCTAATTGTTCCAGAGCAACTAGAAAGAGATTCTTTAACCAGAAAGAATTCCTGGGATACCTATCCAGAAGTTTTCGCAACTCAATCATGTATGATGGAATCATCAAAGATTTGACCTTTTCGAACTCTGTCTGTAACTCACTATAGGCTCGAGAAACAAAGAGAAGATGTGTACGAACGAGATATACAGCAATAAGAAGAAGGAAAAGGATTGAATAGAGGAACTCCCGAACATTTGGCCATCTCAGATGTGTCGATATCGATGGTGACTCATTATTTCGATGAATCATTTCTTCGGACAGAAGAAGATTAGGTAAACA
>NW_026124130.1:0-2500 GCF_025177605.1 Cucumis melo
TTATTCATGGAATATGATTCACTTTCAAGATGCCTTGGTGGTGAAATGGTAGACACGCGAGACTCAAAATCTCGTGCTAAAGAGCGTGGAGGTTCGAGTCCTCTTCAAGGCATAATGTTGAGAATGCCCGTTGAATTGGAAGGAATAAGTTCGGCAGCGGATCACGAAATCTTGGCGATCTTCTCTATCTAATGAATGGGAGGTCCGCTTTGAAATCGTCCGCCCTGCACCCACCCCCCGAGTATATGCTTCAACAGGAATTAAACAAGGGTAGATTGATACAATAGAAACCTCTGGTAAAATGCCCACCCGTAACCCAGCAGATAAAGTACATTACATAGTCCGTTTTAGGGATTGGCGACTTACCCATTCAGTGACTTTGGCACTGGACGTTCCAAAAATGGGGTACTATCGGGTCGGGTGAATTCAATAATAGAGGCCTGTTGGCATTCCAGCCTTCCTTCTCCTTTCAGGGCCTACCCCAAAGAGAATCCAGTGTTTCTTGGTCGTGAATATCTGAATAGGACGAACCGCCCCGTGGTTTGCTTCGGAACAAAACAATTAGAATTAGGCTCGTTGAACTGGAATGTGTATTATCCATATAGGGGATCTTTCAATGGAGAAGATCCGTCGACCTAAGACGAAGAGAGGGGTCTATCTATTTTATTTAGTTATTCAGTTAAACCAATGATTCGTTATTGTAACAGATAGCAACAACCATTTCATCCGGGAAAAGCCATCTTTTTCTCAACAATGTCTTTGTCATTTGATCCAATAGTGTTCCCTTAGATAGGAACAGATTTGATAAATACTGATAACTCTCGGATGGAGTATTAGAACGGAAAAATCCATTAGATAATGAACTATTGGTTCTAAGCCATCTCTGGCGATGAATCAACAATCCGAAGTACTTTTCTTGCGTATTCTTGATAAACAAGGGTTTATGTAGAGATATAGACCAATATATTGGGGAAGGAAGCAGCCACTTTGACATCTCTTCATCTCCAAAGAATTCTCGATGTGAAAACACAGAGACAAAAGGATGATCTTTGAATAGGAAAAAGAGTGGATCTGCAGGATCCCAAATGAATTGGCTTATTCGAAAAAAGCCTTGTTCTTTGGAAGATCTATCTCGTGTCTGGTACTGCACGGTTCCACTCTGCAAGAACTCCAAATCATTCTCTTGAAGCTCATCCTCTTTATCATAAATGATCCGCTTGCCCCGAAATGACCTAGCCCAATAGGGAAATCCCAATTCATTGAGCCTTTTGATACAATCAAATAGAAAGCCCCAAGGGCGCCATATTCTAGGAGCCCAAACTATGTAATTGAAGAAATCCTCCTCTATCTCTATCTGTTGCGGGTCGAGGACTCCTTCCCCTTCTTCAAACTCCGATTCGTATTGTTGATAGAGAAATCTCTGATCAACGATAGAACAAGATCCATTTTGTATCATATCTAAGGATTCCTGGGTTCGGGCCGAAGAAGCAATGTCACTCGATCATTATCAAATCGACTGCAATCTTTTTCTGTCCGTGAGGATCCCAACAGAGCGCCTTCTACTTCTAATAGGCCATGAACTAGATCAGAATCATTCTCAACGAGTCCATAGATCCCATTTTTTTCATCGGGTCCGGGTAGAGACCAAAGGTCTTGAACGACCAATCCGGCAGAACAAATCAAAACATAAAGAAGTATCATTAATTTCTTCATGCTCGTTTGAAGTTCGAAGTACCAGTTGTACAAATAAGAACCCCCTTCGTTACATGATTTCTTCTTCATATAGATAGATATAGGATCTATGGAGCAATTACTTAGAAGTACATTTTGTGCAACAGCCCTTCCTATCTGATAGAAAAGGATCGCATGATCCTGAAACGATCTTACCTGGGATAGCAAATCCCAAGTTTGTCTATGAAGAGCAGATTGAATTATATTAGTGTCTATAATTGATTTCTTCTGCGTAATACTAATCGATAGGGCCTCATTGGTAAGTGCTACAAGATCTCGTACATTGGAACCCATGGTTATGGAACCGAATCCATTAGTATGGAACATTTTCTTTTCCAAGCGAAATCCCCTAGTATATGAAAGAGTGAAAAAGTGCTTTCGTTGTTGTGGAATAAGAAGCCTTCGTATTTTAATGCATGTATTCAATTTATTCGGAGCTATTAGAGCGGGATCCACTTTTTGGGGAATATGGGTCGAAGCAATAACAAGAATATTTGTAGTGGAACATCTTTCAAAATCCCTGGAGAGATAGTTCACTAATAGACCAAGGGATAAGTAATTCGACTCAGTCACATACAGATTATGAATGTTTGGAATCCATATTATGCAAGGAGACATTGCTTTTGCTAATTCGAATTGAAGGGTGATATAAAATCGGTCTATTTCCAGCATCATATCCTTAGTTAGCGCATTCATCATAGTTAGAAGCTCCAGCTCCGTATCAAGGTCACGGTCGATATCGTCACTATCATCAATATCGCCACTATCA